>NC_134784.1:46190335-46195335 GCF_046742065.1 Oratosquilla oratoria | reverse complement strand
GTTCTCGTCAAATTAATCTTGATTTTTTCTTGTTAAGTAGCCCAGCGTAGCTTCGGAGATATTTAGGATGTTAGTTTCCATGTTGTCCCAGGATTCGTATATGTTGTTGGACGCGTTTTGGGATGATAACTTCTCTTCAAGGTTGTGTTCGAATTCCTTAGCGACTTTTTCGTTGTTCAAGAGAGACAAATTCAGCTTTCTGCGGTGTTGTTTGCTGCGCTGTGTATGCCTTGGTGGAAGCTTGAATGACATGATTGAGTGAATGAGCCGATGGTCAGTCCAGCAATCATCAGCATCGATCATCGAGCGAGTAATGCGGACATCCGCAATATCACGAGCACGGACAATGACACAATCCAAAAGGTACCAGTGACCAGAACGAGGGTGACGCCAAGTAGTTTTAAATCGTGTTTTTTTTACTGAATTTCGTGAGGAGAAGGTGACCATTGGCGTTAGTGTTGCCTACTCCATGTCTACCAATGACACAATTCCAGAGATCGTATTCCCTGCTAACTCTGGCGTTGAAGTCGCCAAGAAGAACCAGCTTATCCTCCTTTTTTATGTTACGGATGGTTTCATCGAGACAAGAATAGAAGGTCTCTTTATCGACATCTTCGGCGTCCAGAGTAGGAGCGTAGGCACTGAGTACAGTGACGTGTTGGTTGTTGGCCAGTTTTAGGCCAAGTTGCATCAACCGTCCGTTGATGCCCACTGGATACTCGCACAGTAGGTTGATGATTTTTTTTTTTTTATAGGAAAGCCAACACCATAAATGCGTAGTTCAGTGGCTGGCTTACCTTTCCATTAGAAAGTGTATCCACCACCAGTCTCTCTCAGCTGTCCCTCGTTTGCTAGACGGGTCTCACTTAGGGCAGCTATATCAATATTTTGTTTGCTGAGCTCACGGGCAACGATTACTGTCCGTCGCTCAGGTCTGTCAGAGTTTGGGTTGCCGTTAAGGGTCCTGACATTCCAAGAATCGAACTTAAGGTTGAATCCTTTTTGTTTTCGACCTCAAAGGGAGATGTTCCTTCTGGGTGCGATTGACCTAGACAGGAAGATTGAGGCGGACTATGTTAAGGGCACCTTTTCTAGCCACTTCCAAGTGCAGGGTGAGCAGAGTGGATCCTAAAAAAGGACTGCTCAGTCACAACCACAGCTGCCGAGAGGCACCTCCACCTCGTCCAGGTGTACAGACGACTATCTTGTGGCTGCCACCTCAGTGCCAGGTTACGGCTAGAAACCTCCAGCTGCACAGACCTACTTCCGTCGCCGTGAAACTGATCACCGGAGGACTTGTAAAATAAGAAAATGAGCAAAAGATGTAGGTGACATGGAAATGGGGAGAGAGATGTATGATCCGTGAGAGTGCCTGTGCGCGAAAAGATTTAACGTGCGAAGACAGCTGCATATCAGTATTCACACGACGCATATCCAGAGGCCTGGTCAGGGTCCAGTGGCACGGGGATCCGAGACGGCTGGTGATCATATATGGTGCGCAATGTTACCTCACACGCTCATCTACCCGAAGCCATTGAGGTTTGAGGCTGCAGTTTTTCCGCCCATCCGAGTGGTTGGCCGTTGACTGCTAGGCATACAAGGGAAACTATCCCCTATAACCATCCGAATATTTCGAGCTGGTTACCCGCCATGTAGTTTAGCCGGTGGGACGACACCGTTACCAGGGTGTGGCCGCTGCTGTGCCTGAGCAGCAGCTCGGAGCCATACACGCGAGCTGATTGAGAACGTGGGAACTAGTGCAGTCCAGCCAGCTAGGAAGGTTTAGGTGCGTCCGCCTTTCTACAAAAGTGCTACCCCTACGCAATCTCACCCAGAATACCCCATATATATATATATATATATAATATACATATATATATCTATATACATACACATACATATACATATATACACATGCATATACATATATATATGCATATACATATACATATATACATATGACACACAGGAACCCACAGTCGGAGAAAAAAACTTCGAATAAAGAAGAATCCTATATTTCGGCTATCAACTGTAGCCTTCTTCAGGAAAGTACATAAGATAGAGAACAGAGGGGACTTATAAACTACAGTAAGAAGAGATGTGGACAGTTGACCTCACTCAGGCGCGGGGCAAACTGGGGTGGCGGAGGAGGGAGGGGGTGAGGAGAGGGGGGGATGTAACGTCCGCACCAGCTTGCTTACTGCTGCGCGTGAGATTATGTCAGGTGTCCACTGCCCTTTAGAAATATTAATATTAGGGCATTCCTCAATTAATGCTGATTCGACTATTTTCCTCCTGAAACCGCAGTGGGACTTGAACACTAATCTGGCCTTACCCCAGTCGAAAGAATGATTCTTATTTTTGACATGAAGAAATACAACCGAATTTTCTTGCCCATACCTAATTGACCTTTTATGTTCTGCCAATCTAGTGTTCAAGTCTCTCCCGGTTTGACCCAAGTAAACCAAATCACAATCTTTGCAGGGCAAACAATAAACACCAGGTGACTCAACTTCCTTCGGTTTTTGTTGAACGTTCACAATTTGCTTACGCACGGTGTTGGGATAGTGATAGGCAATAGTGAGACGTTCATGAGGAAACAATTTAGTAGAAGAACTGATGGTATTATTGAATGGAATTTTTAAAATGTCCTTAGAGGAGCGGTGAAAACTTGAGGGGACGGAAGTTTTAAAATGGTTGGCCCTAGCCTTACTGAGGGCTTGGTCCAGAAACCAAGGTGGATAAGCCAACTTCTCAAGTTGACATTTGATCACCTCAATCTCATGGTCCAGAAATTGAGGACTGCAAATCCTGAAAGCCCTCAAGAAAAGGCCAGAGGCAACACTTTTCTTAACATTGTCAGGGTGATTGCTAAAAAAGTGGAGATAACTGCCTGAATGGGTGGGCTTACGGTATACTGTAAAGAATAAATTATCATCAGTTCTTCTTAAAATATCCAAGAAATGGATTTGGTGTCCTTCTTCCCATTCAACTTTGAATTTAAGATTCGGGGTCAATTGGTTCAATTTATCATGAAACACTTCAAATGGGCCCCAACTGTCATCCCACGCCGAAAAGATATCGTCTACGTACCTGAGCCAAATCATTTCGGGCGGTTTGATGCTGGGCAAAAGGGTACACTCAAAATACTCCATGTACAAATTGGCCAAAACAGGAGACAAATTGGAACCCATACTGCAACCGAATTTTTGACGGAAGAATTGGTCTTGAAAGGAGAAAACATTTGAAGAAACACACAGGCGAACTAAAGCAAGAATTTTGTTGACAGGGAGGGGGAAAAAGTCTTGAAACGGTTGCAGTTTGGTTTCCAAAAAAGTAAGTACATCATCAACATTAATATTCGTAAATAAGGACACATCAAGGCTGAGGAGCCTTAAACCCTGAACTTTCATATTTTTGGTCTTAGAAATAAAATTACATGAATTTGTGATATGAGAATTAGAGAAATTCCCTACGTACGGGGATAAAAGATCCGCCAGCCATTTAGCAAGTTTGCTAGTGCAGGAGCCGCGGTTGGATATGATGGGCCTGAGGGGAATGTCTGTTTAATGAATTTTAGGGAGACCATAAAAAGCCGAAATATAGGATTCTTCTTTATTCGAAGTTTATTCTTTCTCCGACTGTGGGTTCCTGTGTGTCATTTACAAATGTGCTACTACATTTCTGTTTAGATATATACATATATATACATGTATATATATATATATATATATATATATATATCAACAACCACAATGCACTTTAATTCTAAGCCCAATGGAGACCACATGCAGAAATTGAAATGCGATACTGCCAAGGACTCGAACCCAGCAATCACATGACAAGTACCGTAGTAACATACTAACTACGCTAAGTCTGTGTGTAAATAATTCTTCTTTTGTCTTTGAGGGGAAATATTACACACAGACCTTCGGGATGGCTATGAGAAATCCTCTTTCACCGGTTTTAGCTAACATCTACATGGAATATTTTGAAAAATATTTATTACCAACTATCAAAGATGAGAAAGTTATTTGGTTCAGATATGTAGACGATGTTTCGTGTATCTGGCCTAATAATGTATCTATTGATGATTTCCTTATTAATCTAAATTCACTGGTACCCTCCATTAAATTTACTCTTGAAATAGAAAAGAACAACAACTTGCCCTTTTTAGATATTGAAATAATTAGAGATAATAGTACTCTGAAAACTAAAGTCTATAGAAAACCTACCAATATTCTTTCCTATATTCATTTTTATTCCAATCGCCATATCAATGTGAAAAGATCAGTTTTTATTTCCATGTACTTGAGAGCTTACAGGATTTCAGATCTTGAATTTATTGATGACGAAATTAGAACTATTCAGAATATTGGGGAAAAGCTAAAATATCCCACTCATATTCTTAATCAGTGTCACAATACCACCAAGAAATGCTTTTACAAAGATTGCAATCAAGAACAAGGAAACCATAAATAACTTAATACATTTGTTCTTCATTGTCATGAAAATTTTCTTAGTATTGTCAACTTACTCAAGAAATTGAATATCAAAATAGTTTTTGAATATGACCACACCATTAAGAAAACTTTAATTAAGAACAGCCCTCCTAACAACAACGGTGTGATCTATAAAATTCCTTGCCAAGATTGTATCACAAACTGGGAAAAAATTGGAAACAAGGATTTCCAAACATAAATATAGTGTGAGATCTGCCCAGGAAAATAATGCTTTATTTCAACATAAAGCATTATACAAACATCATATTGATTGCTCTGAGGCAACAAATTTAGCCAAAGGAAAAAGCCAACAAGAAAGAAATATAATAGAATCTTGCTTAATATCAGGCACGTTTCCTGAAAATATAAACTTAAGCTATGGACATTTTAAATGTGATAAATTGGTAACCCAAATGGTCACCAAAATCTTTCCTCCAGATTGAACCTTATATGTTGGTCAGGTCGATAGGCCGCATTGTATTGTCTCCCCCTCCCCCT
>NC_134784.1:46182835-46185335 GCF_046742065.1 Oratosquilla oratoria | reverse complement strand
AGTAGTTTCAGAGGGATCAGTTTGTTAAGTGTAGTTGGAAAGGCATATGTGACGTCTTTAATTGAGAGGATCAGGAGAGGAACCGAGGGAGGAATTGATGAGAATTTGGCAAAGATAAGGGTAAAGTGAATCAGATTTTCTTGATATGGCAGATATGTGAAAAAGCTTTAGGGAAAGGTAAAGATGTTTTGGGGGTCTTTATAAATTTTGAAAAGGCTTATGACAGGGTACATAGATAGGCATTGTTGGAGGTTTTGCAGACATATTGTATAAGGTGAAAGCTGTTAAAGACAATCAAGGGTTTTTACAAGAGTAGTAGAACCTGTGTTAGCATTGGAAATGGTTATAGGTACAGGTAGGACTGCAACAGGGATGTGTAATGTCGCTATGGCTGTTTAGTGTGTACATGGGCAGGGTGGTGCGGGAGGTAAATGCAAGGGTAATGGGCAAGGGACTGGAGTTGGTTATAGAAAATGGAGAGAATTACTAATGCTTCTTTTATTTCTCACTTGAACAGCTTGTTCCTAGCACCTCTCTACCTTCTGCCCTTTTCCTCTTTCTCCTCCTATCCTCCACTTTCACCTTACCTTCCACCATAGCATTATCTGATATTCCCCCTACTCTCTCCCCCAAGAACGTGGGCATCCAGAACTCTTCCTACTCTTTTCCTAGATACCACTACCTAACCCTTTAATGCGTTATCAACCACTCTCCCACCCGTTACCCTCTCCCACGTGTACTGATAATTGACCTTTCTCCTAAACACTGTGTTAGCTATCATCAACTTTCTAAACCAGAGCCCTTACATACCTGAGTACCGCCCCGGGGTAAAGTTCTCACTGACGTCCCCACTCCCTCCCATCACCACTTCCCACCTTCACCATCCTTTACTGCCTCTGACGTTAATTTGTGCAGTATGATTATCGGATACCGGTATACATGGATAAACAAATGAAAAATAAAATGTAGATATTTGGAATCAAACTTGATATTTTTTTCATGTAGGCATTTTAACTATTTGCTTACAAAATTAATCAAACAGATGATAAATTCTGTATTTGATATCCCTATTGCAGAAAGGATAAGGAAAGATATTTTGTATTTTGTTTATTATAACGCAAAAAATCGTCGATTACGCTAAAATATCCATTTATTGTTTGACCTCCTTTATCATTATTATTATTTTGTCAGTGGCAAGACCAGACTAGAACTGCTGCATCCCTAAGAAGTATCGCCCCCGAGCATAGCCCCTCCCCCCTTTTTGAGAGAGATCTGTTGAAGACACATATCCACCATCAACTCTCCACTATGAATTTTACCTGGTTACTCCACACTCTCCAACATTTCCTTGTATTGGTTTATCCCCTACCCTAGCATTGAGATCTCCTAATACCACTACATTGGTATTCCTCCCAAAACTCTCTATCCACTTATTTAATTCTATCCAAAATAACTTTCTTTCTTCTGCACTCTTCACACTATCAAGCCTATATGCGCTTACAAGGATCCACATCTCCCTTTCCAGTTTCACTTTCATCCCCATTAACCTTGAAAAAACCTCCCACTCTACCACACGCTTACCTATCTCCTCACTTTATATATATATATATATATATATATATATATATATATATATATATATATATATATATATATATGTGTGTGTGTGTGTGTGTGTGTGTGTGTGTGTGTGTGTGTATATATATAAATATATATATATATTATATCACTGTTAACCCACTATCGGAGAAATAATAACGGAAAGTACAGAGAAACTGTATATTTCGACTACTCTCTGTAGTCCTCTTCAGCATTCTGCTGAAGAGAACTACAGAGAGTAGTCTAAATATACAGTTTCTCTGTACTTTCCGTTATTATTTCTCCGATAGTGGGTTAACAGTGATCTTTTACAAATGTGTTATAACATACTAGTTTCCAATATATATATATATATATATATATATATATATATATATATATATATACACATATACATGTATATGTATATGTATATATATATATATATATATATATATATACGTGTGTGTGTGTGTGTGTGTGTGTGTGTGTGTGTGTGTGTGTGTGTGTGTGTGTGTGTGTGTGTGTGTGTGTGTGTGTGTGTGTGTGTGTGTGTGTGTGTGTGTGTGTGTGTGTGTGTGTGTGTATGTGTGTGTGTGTGTGTGTGTGTGTGTTACAGATTTTGTCTGGGATTCAAGAGGGTGGGATTTTGTCTGGGAGTCAAGAGGGTGGGATTTTGTCTGGGATCCAAGACAAAATCCCACCCTCTTGGCTCCTAGAGAAAATCCCACCCCCTTGGCTTCCAGACAAAATCCCACCCCCTTGGCTTTCAGACAAAATCCCACCCCCTTGGCTCCCAGACAAAATCCCACCCCCTTGGCTCCCGGACAAAATCCCATACTGCACCTCTCAGCCAATGAGAGGCCAGTATTCCGTCTGAGCTAGGCAGGCTGAGCCTTATAAGCCAGCCCATCCAACCAGC
>NC_134784.1:46147835-46155335 GCF_046742065.1 Oratosquilla oratoria | reverse complement strand
AGACTTCCCACAGTGCCTTCCTGTCTATCCTGTCATAAGCCTTTTCCAGGTCCATAAAAGCCAAAAAAACATCCTTACCTTTTCCTATAGCTTTCTCACGTATCTGTCTTACCACAAAATCTGACCTACGCATATATATATATATATATATATATATATATATATATATATATATATATATATATATATATATATATATATATATACTTTAGCGTTAAAGTCGCCTATTGCCAACATGTACTTACTTTTTTCTTGATCCATTACCCGAATGAAATCATCATAGAAGGACTCAATTTCATCATCTGAACTCTGTGACGTTGGTGCATAAACCTGTACTATTTTTAGAGTGTATTTTTTAAACAACCTAATCACAATCTTTCTTTGCCATCTTAATTGTATTAACTTTTCTTCTGCTCCTTAGACTTCGCTAAGTCCTACGATGTCACACTTGATGTTGTCTAGTTCTTCCATTAAACTCTCTAGCCTGCGGTCTTCTGAGAGAGTTCTTACGTTGTAAGTATAGATCTTCATTTTTTCATGTTGTTTAATGCCCAAGACTTGGATTTGCTTGGACAATATTTACTCACATTCGGCGGCACACTGCCCATAAGCATACGAGGCAATGCGGTTGGACCATTAGGAGACGATGATCCAACAGGAACGCCCGGTTTTCTTTTGGTTGTACTATTCATGGTTGCTATGAAGGGGTTTGGGCAGTAATCCCACCTTCTTACCAACTGGTTTCTGGTGAGCTATGGTGTCACCTTATTCATTATATTTGGAGAGTCTCTATATTTACAGGGTGCCCAATGATCCACGCCGTCATTATGACGGTACCCCATTTATCTGTGAGGAATTGCCCTATTCGCCATCAGGAACGTTTCAGTTAGCAGTGGGTACTGCGACTGAGTGTGTGAGCTGCTCTTTGTCTCATCTTTCTTATAAAACCTGCTCGATATGGGTGACCCTGCAGAGATTTTCTCTCTATCGACATTGCTTTTGTAATCATTAAGATTCTCGAGCCTATCCACCACGTCAAGTTGTCAACTCTCGGATGCATACATGTATATACATACATACTTCTATACACATATATAAATATATATACACGTATATATATATATATATATATACATATATATACATACAAACATATACATATCCACATACATATGCAAATACGCACATACGTACATACACCCATACGCACATATACATACATACATATATATATAATATATATATATATATACAGTATGTATATATTCATACAGACATATATGTATATAAACACATATACACAAATAATACAATCATATATACTTTTATACATATATAGATATGATGGGTGTTGACTTAATTTCATTGCAATTCCCACTAATCGTCGCTTCAAAAATATGTATGAATAAATGCATGAAAAATATGAAGAAAAAAAATGTCAACGTAAATAGCAATCTAGATTGATCATCATACGATTCAGTGCAATGGCAGCTTACAAGTGCCTAGATTCACGGCCTCCATGTATTAATTAATTGACTGTAGGATTACATGAATGGATTGGAAGGATTTAAGAGGGATTAGACAGGGATTGATGGGAGAAGGAAGGTTGGTGGAGCCTGAATTGACAGCTGCAGAGGAATGTCAGGACAAACTAAACGATAACGCTCAATTTACGCTGAGTAGCAGATCTAATGAATACTAAATGGAATTCTGGTAAAACCATAGGATTGTACGGTTGTCCACACAAATTGCGCAACTGTGATTACGCTATTTTTTTTTTTCAAGTTTAATGACAAAAAGCACAAGAGAAAACTTGAAAACTCTATTTCATGTTGTTTTGTTAACACAGAAATTTGATTATCTAACAATCAAAATTTAATCTATAATCTTCATTTGATCTGTTGTAATTAGTTTTTGATAAAGGATACATTTTGATATAATGGATATACAAAAAATATGAAACTAATTTTGTATTGTGTTGATTGATTGGTTAAAAGGAAAAGAAGATTTTTTTTTATAAAAAGAATAATATAAAACCTGTATTTGATTAAAGTTATCTAAATTCGTCACTAAATATCAATGGGTATTGAAAAGGTTACGAGAGTGGCATTTGGAATAACAGATCTTGTCTGAGCACTATATATGATGAATAAACAATAATAGTACCGACTATCTAACACTACTCGTGTAGTTTTTGGTATCCATTTGAGGTTTGACATGGCGGAAGAAGGAAGAGAAATAAGTTTTTATCTGTAAAGGGGAATGAATAGTTGTGTTATATCTATAATTTTTGCCTATTTTGCCCACACACGTACCTAATAAAGATTAGCATGTGCATCCTCATGTTGAGAGGCAGTGACCAACGTATAATGAATTTTCAGTTACTTAAACCTTTCTTGATTATATGTACTTGCAAAGCCAAAATTGAACGCATACCACCTTCCTGGTTTAAGTAATGCATTCATTACTTGAGTCTCATATACACAATTTTTTCAATTCTTTTTGGGTGTATCTCACTGCCATATACATACTTTTTTGTGTATTTTTTGTGTATCTCATTGCCATATATACTTAAGGTTAGTTTGGTGACAAGGTTTAAATATAATTTGTTAATTCTTATATCCCTTCCCCCACACCAACCGTTTTCCACCTAACACACGAAACCCAACCTTCCACCTTTTCAGAGCTACCATTGTGTCTGGGAGAGTTTTCTTACTTTTTAATTTTTTCTTTCACTTTTTATCAACGAAATAAGTTCGACCTTATATAAAATCTACTTAGACCTGATTTTAGGCAAAGTTTTTTATCAGTCATTGTGAAACATGAAGTGACAACAGTAAGGTCACCGGCATGGTCTTCACTGGTGATACTGTGGTTCTTGTTGAGTCGGTAGAGGTGCTGATTGCCCACCCCACTTGATTGTACAAGGAAATGAGACTTCTTGAACTACTGGACAAAGAGAAAGGTCTAGACATTTGGAGGCTTGCTGGTTGTTATAGTTCAGTCTGTCCATGCGTGAGGAGAGTGCATTAAAGTAATGAAAAGCTCACATACCTCGTTAGTGTGTTGTTTAACAGTGGTTTGATCATGTCAGGATTTCTTTCAGACAACCGACATGGCCCACAGTCAAGTGAACTCTCTCAACCAGAGTATGTGGCATTGTATATAATTATGTAGAAAGACTGGAACGCAAAGATTCATATGTTTGTACTCCCTGTCTTGCTGTACGGATGCGATATATGTACACTGATTGGTGATTTAAATATGCGTCTTGACGTGTGTCAAGTGCTCCTGGGGAATTATGGGGCATCACTCGTATGACTTTATATCAATTCAGTGACTGTTTGGTGAAGCTCAGTCAAAGCCTGTTGCCAGCATTACTAACATATATTAACTCCTATATGGGCATGTAGTACATCTCCTTCATGTTGATTATTCACATGGTAATCTTCATAAAAGGCAACCCTCTGTGATGAGATGAAAGGCACTCTCACAGAACTCATAGTTGTAACTCGTCCACCAATCCTATTGAAAGTTGTTTGGACTGAGAAGGGTGACTGAATGGGGCTTGCTCGGGGAAACCATGGAGAAAAGCGTCGTTATATGAATTAAAAGATGCGACCAGAATGGCGTATATTCCCAATTTATCAAGGCTATTAATAAATAAATATATATTGGGAGCACATGTATGAGTACAAGATAAAAACACATAATTAATCATTAGAACATTTTAGGAAATGACATTTCCTAAGCTTACATTTCAAAGATCCTATACTGATCAATAAAAGTTGTGAAAATAAGCTTAAATACTGTGATATCCGAGTTTGAAAAGAGACGAAAATTTTCGCTGCTTTATTACAACTCATTTATTTACATTTAGCTGCCCACGATATCAGGTCGGTTTCGAAACCTTGGAACTCGACCCAATCCAATGGGTGATTGTAAGCAACTAACGAACAATGAATGAACTCGTGACGCACACACCACAGGTTGGGAAACAGATTGTTTTGGAATATGGTGTTGAAAGCCTTGAGTAAACCACAAGCCACTTATAAAAGAACATCGAAATATTATCATATATATATATATATATATATGTATATATATGTATATATATGTATATATATTTATATATATGTATATATATATGTATACATATATATATATATATATATATATATATATATATATATATATATATATCACGACGGCCATACGTACGCTACACTACCCCGATCCGACGGAAGATCACTATATTGAAATGGTCGGGTTGGTTGGCGGTCTCGACCCACGATGGGGCAATGGTCTTCCTTAACTGTCATTTCCATCTGAATCTTCGTCGGCTTTCTACTCAGAGACCTTCAGCGAAACCTGAAGGATTATCAGTAACTCGTCGTCCTCGGCCGCCACACCCGGCTTTTCCTCAACCAAAGGCTCCCAGGTGAGCGGCGGCGGCGATGCGGTTAGCTGAAGGTCGAGCAACTGTCTAGGAATCCCGTCCACCTCCACGTTCTGAGCCAATACTACTCTCGTTACCAAACCCAGTAACCCCTTTGCGTCACAGCGCCGGCTGGTATGTCGAATTCACTTACGACACCAAACAATGAAACTACTGTAGTCGATAGCAGGCCAATGTTCCTGGTTTTATTCATACCGAAAAATCTAGTTTGTAGGAGCGGAAGCAGCGTCGTTACCTTTTGGCATAGTGTTGTATTGGTAAACCATCTCTGCCGTATAACAACATTTTCCCAATTCTATGTTTTTCACCGTTTCGTGACACCACTCCGATATTCCGCTACCCCAAGGCATATCATTACCATGCTCCAACGACTGCCAAACTCGCAAAACATAGCGCTGCAGAAGTTAGTTGCATTGTGATTTAGTAGCTCGTAGAACGCCTCCCGTTCAAAATTCACCGACCTTTGTTGCTCTATGATGCTAGCGGTGTCCTGATGCCTGAGTCTTTTTCAGGTAGCGTAACGACTAGGGCCACAATCGATGAGGGTTAAGCAGCGTTAGCTTTTGGGTTGGCATATGTTCATACTAACCATATTCCAAATCACCGGAGCCCCCAGACCCCCTTTCTCCCAACTCTCGGGCGCAGGGTCGATGGACTGATACAACTGACGTTCACAGACGATGCTTTCAATCTTTTGCTGCAACACCTTCCTCCAGAACGGCTTGTACGTAAGCTACAAGTTAATTGGTGTGCACGTCTTCAAGGCGCGACTCAGCTTTCAAGACGTGGTGAGAAGATTCGGGAAATCCGGTCACAAAAGCACAACTCAGGCCGGCGTCTGGTAGCCCTCTGCTACTGTTATAGAAAGCCTTGATAGTTTGTGATAGCAGAGGTTGAAAAAGACAACCGAAGTTTTTGACTGCTTTATTCCGAATCACTTATTTACAATCGGCTGTCCTCGACATTCATGTGGCCGAGCAGACACAGTTAGATCATGACCCTGCGTCACTTGTTTGTATGTACTCCATTCAAATTCACACGAGGATGCACCAGCTGCTAGTACAAATTGTTCCACCACCTTCATACTACAGAGTTCTCATTGCTCAACCACTCCAACCTCTCCCCAGGACTATAACTGACAGCAGTGAACATGCTTTCTCTCGGATGCCACTCTCGTGCTCTTCCTTACGTTTTGTATGTTTCTTAAATTTTCTCCACTGCCTTTAGCCACTTCCTCTTTCTTCACATTCACCCCCTTTTGTTTTGTCACTTCCTTTTCTGTATTATTTCAAAGATTTTAGTTAGTAGGCCCTGTGCCTATAAATATTCCTTTTTTTCGTTTCTATATAGTGTACTTCAGACAAGGGGGAATGAAACATTTGTACATTTTCTTTTATTTCTTGAATACCGGTTACACAACGTGCTTCTCAAGGTGTAATATATGAATCCCATGAGAACACACATTGTTAGGTCCCAGGTAAGTTCTGCAATGACGTCATTGTTATCTCGATATTCAATGCTGCTGCCATCTCCCTTTGATGCCTAGCGTGCACATGCTTGCACGCACACACATGCTATAACGAGGTACTATCGACGATGGTGACTATCTCCCTAGGGACGTTTATTGTTCAGTGACCAAGCTCACCGAGTTTTATTAGTGACACCCGTTTGACGAACAATAGATTCTCTGCATCTCAGGTCAAGCCCTCTACTTTGAACAATGGCCACGCCGGATCTCGGGTCAACACCTACGCAGAACGAACCTCGCGCCTTCTAAACAACAATGGAAGCAGTGCACTCAAAGGATCTCACGTTCTCGACATATATTACTCGCTCAAGCCTACTGACGGAACCTTTTAATATTTCTATCATATGAAAACAGCCTACTTATTCCATGTTTGGTAGCCCTTATAAAATGTATATATGTTTCTGGCAACCCTCTGAGTTTTGCTTGGAGCTTGCCGTGTATTTGTAATACAGAACTAAGCCTGGCAGATTAAAGTCAAGAACCTCCACCTTAGTTTCTTTCACCACTAATTTTCAATGTAGTAACTTACAACCTACATCTTGATTTTTTTAGTCCAATGATCTTTAACTTTATATATAAGATCCTCCCGTAAGAGCGTGATCTTACAATCGTGAACCAATTGAATTTTCTTCTCCTTTATCCTTTCTCCAATCAGATTCGTTGATCCAAGTCTATATGCAATATTGTTTACTTAAGCAATCTCGAATCTCTGCATAACTTACTTAGTTTACAAGTAATAAGGAAAGCACACGTCATACAGGTTCCCGGCTATTGTTGATAAAATAACACTCGACATCTACCCCTGTTTCTACCCACTTATCTATCAGCCTCTTACAGGGCTCGGCAGCTTCTACTTGGTCGTCCTGACCAACCCATTTTAAGTCCTCTTACAGGTTTTTGGCATACTATATTATTATGGAATTTATTATTTAATATAATATTATATACATGGAGATAATTCAGTAAATAAAATGTTTCAGCATGAACTGGCTAAACAAGTTTAAAAGAAATACCCTTTAATGCAAGACATTATTAGAATTTTTTTGTGTCAGATCTCAATGGAGGATAGAATAGACTTAACCATGTAGTGAGCGCTAAAAATATCAGTTGTTTTAAGAGACAGATAATTTTATGGATGGGGATGACAGGTGGTAATGGGCATGGAACTGCCTAGTGTAGGTCTTGTGGTCTCTTGCTGTCTAATTCATTCTTATTCTCTTATGTTATATTCTTGTGTGTGTGTGTGTGTGTGTGTGTGTGTGTGTGTGTGTGTGTGTGTGTGTGTGTGTGTGTGTGTGTGTGTGTGTGTGTGTGTGTGTGTGTGTGTGTGTGTCTGTGTGTATGTGTGTGTGTGTGTCTGTGTCTGTATGGGTGTGTGTACGTGTATGTCTTTATTTACATAGACATGTACATGGTTGCAAATATAGCCAACATTGTGTCGATTCATCATACAATTTCCAGTATATCTAAATGCTTTTATTCATTTATAAGCTTAACCTGGGGACAAATAGAC
>NC_134784.1:46137835-46140335 GCF_046742065.1 Oratosquilla oratoria | reverse complement strand
TAATTTACCCCTTTATTATGGGGAACCCTTTTACAGATATTACTCCAATACTAAACGATATATTTATACATACATGCACATGCCAGCGGCTTTTCGCCCCTTACAATGGAGGTAGGATAGTCAAAGGCATAAATCTTATCCCACTTATTTCATCCCCACATACTCCACTTCCAAACACCCCCCCCTCCATCTCTCTTTTCTTGGCTCCTCCTGGTGGATGACGTGTGATACCTGCATCTCGCCCACTACCCTGGGTCAGAAGCAATGCAGCAAGGCACAGCACACCAACAGCAAGGCCGCATCATTTAATGAGTAACTCCCTCCCACTCTCTCTCTCCGTCCCCTCATGCAGAAAAAGAAAATATTGGGAGACGGTCTGCGTCAATATATCATTCACATATACACCTTAATCCCCACAATCGCCTACCCACTACCTTCTGTGTATTTCAGTATCATCCACACACAGCTATTCTCCATTTATCCCTATCTTCTGTCTTCTCCCTTCCTTCCTCAACAGACATTCCCCTCTTTCTCAACAACCCTTTTTACTGCATCCATCTCATCTTTGTTCGCCCCTTTAAATATACTGCTTCCATCTCTATCTTCTTTTACTTATTTTTCTTCGTTCATCCTTTCATTGTTTCGAAACCATCGCATAAACCCTATCTTTCAACTCCTTTTCCACCCCCGCTTTCCTCGTCATCTCCTCGTTTCCCACCTTATCCATCCTAGCAATCCCTACCATAATTCTCAGGCATCTCATCTCAAACCCATATAATAACTTTCTTCCTCTCTTACGTTCCATGTGTTTGCCCCACACGCTGCTATCTGTACAATCAGCCCTTCATACAATCTCCTCTTAGCATTCATTCCCAAATCTCTATTTCTCATTATACTTTTTAATCCCCCAAGGCATTTACTTGCTTCTCTCAGTCTATACTCTACCCCCACCTCCACTCTTTCCTTTCTCGCTATATGCGATACCACAAATCTAAAGCTATTCACTTCCTCCAGTCTCTCTCCCTTAATACTCATTTCCAATTTGCTGCTACATTCTTCCCTTATACATCTCATCACCTTACTTTCAACCACATTCATCTTCAACTCCCTTTTTTCGCACACCTTCCCAAACTCCGTCACTACTTACTTAATCCCCTTCTCTGATTCTGCTGCAAGCGCTGTGTTGTCACCAAACAACATCTGGCTTATCTCCCATTTTTCTCTATTTTCTTTAACCATATCCAATCCCCGGCCCATTACGCTTTCATTTACCTTTCACACCACCACATCTATGTGCATATTGAACAGCCAAGGTGACATGAAACATCCCTGGCAAAGTCCCACCCGTACCTTAAACCACTCACTCTCTACATTTCTAATACTAACATAGACTCTACTACTCTCATAAAAACTCTTGACTGCTCGTAACAGCTTTCCTTCTATCCTGTATATCTGCAAAACTCCCAGAGTGCCTTCCTGTCTATTTTTTCATAAGCATTTTCCAAATATATAAAGGCCCCAAAAAACACCTTTAACCTATTCCTAAAGATTTCTCACTTATCTGCCTAAACACAAAAATCTGATCCACGCAACCTCTACTTGTCCTAAACCCAAATTGTTCCTTACTATTTACTCTTTTTTGACGAGTTAAACACCATAATTACTCTTTCTGCTATTCTCCTAATCTTCTCAATCAAAAACCTTCCATAAGCCCTCCCAACTACACTCAATAAACTTATTCTTCTGAAATTACTATGCTCACATTTGTCCCCTTTTTCTTTGTAACGCAGAACTATATAGGCAGAGGTATAAGAGGGTCTGGGAGGAATTTTCCAACAAGAATTCTAGAGGTGGGTTTTTTTAATGTGTGTGGATGTGGTGAAGATGAGAATACAAGGGAAGAGATAGGCAATATGTTTGTGAGGATAAAGATGGATGTGTTGGTATTGAGTGAAACTGAGTTGAAAGGGAAGGATGAGCTTGTGTTTGGGAGTGCAGTTGGGAGGGTATCAGGAGTGAAGAGGGTTAAGGTTAATATAGAGGAAGGTGAAACTGGAAAGGGTGGGATAAAAGGGTAATTAGGAAAGAGGGGAATGTCTGTTGAGAAAGGAAGAAGATAAAAGAGGGGGAGAACTGGATATATATTGTATATGAATGATGCTGTGATGCATGGGAAGGAGTGGGTGGGGGTTGGTAGTTAAGGGGTGAGGAAATATGTGTGAATAATATTTTGACGCCACCCGATTGGATTCCTTTCCATTTTTTTTTTTTTTTTTAACATGAAGGGATGGGCAGGGGGTGTCGCCGATTAAATGATGCAGTCTTGCTGTGGATGTACTGTCTTATTACATTGCTTCTGACCAGGGCAGTGGAAGAGATGCTGTGATAACTCGTCATACAGGAGCAGCCAAGAAAATAGGGAGTGGCGCATGTGGTGATGAAATAACTGGGAGCAGATTTATGCTTTCTAACTTTGGCTACTTCCCTTGTAAGGGGAAAA
>NC_134784.1:46117835-46120335 GCF_046742065.1 Oratosquilla oratoria | reverse complement strand
CTACATCGTCTCCTGATCCTCTCTCCACACCCTCTCTATATCTTCTCCCTATATCTTCTCTATCTCTTCTCCCCCGAGATCCCGTATCCTACGCTGAGCTACCTTCGTCTGACGTCACTAATTTTTCTAAACCAATCTCCGGTGACTTCTCAAGTAAATGTCACTCCTTATGGGCGTGACTTTGAATTCATGCACCAATAGTTTTTTCCTCCTTCTCCACCTTGCACCAATCCGGAAAGCTATCACAATGCCACTAGCGATATTGTTTATCTCAGCATTAGTCAAACGAAGGTAACCTGCGCTTACAATGTTGTGATTACATAAGCGATTATAAAAACAGTCACCACCGTCGGTGTGTTTACATAGACAAAACGTCGCCCTCACCTAGACATAACATTGCCCTCGAGCAGGCGTCGAGTCTGAATTATTCTACTGCCCTAGCTCATTTCCATTCGTACACTACCGGCCTCTTACACTGCCATCTCGAGAAGTCTGGATTTGGGGACTCCATCTTACTATTTATTTTTGAGAAGCTTGCGAAGACGGCGGAAATGAAAGGAGCTTAGCTTATTCTCTTGCTCATTCTAGGTGGTCCAGTTATTCGAGGGTCATAGTGGTGTGCTAAGTGCGTAAGCTTCTTTGATTTGGGTCTTTGTTCATGTAGTGAGGTGTTTATGTATATATATATAATGTATATACATAATATATATAGATGATACATCCATGTGTACACACACACACGCACACACACATACACATAGACACACACACACACACACACACACACACACACACACACACACACACACACACACACACACACACACACACACACACACACACACACACACGAACCACCGCCTGGAACGGACATCTAGAACGAGCTCTGGAGTACAGCGCTTTTTCGCTGAGTTGGAGGAAACAGCTAGTTGGTATCGTGCGGGAAGGGAGCTGTGTTTATCGAGTGACCAAAATTATAAAACAGAGTAATTTCACTTACTGGTTTAAATATAAAATGGAGGGAATGAGGAAGATAGACAAAAAATATAGTGAACCAATGAGGAGAAGACTGGATGTAAGCAGGGTTGAATCACCGTTAGATATCATCCCAAAAAAGAGTTGCAACATGAAAAGGCCGAAAACGAGTCTAGGTATGAAAATGCGTTTTTAGGATTTGTAAAAGAAAGTGAAATACTAAGTAGAGGTATAGATTTGAAAAGAGAAACAAGGTATAAAAATATTGAAAGAAATCAGAAGATTACAGAACTAATAAATTTAATTATAGATCTGAAAAATGAACACAAGGAAATGTATAAGGAAGTGATTGAGCTAAAAAAAATGTAGATGCAAACAGGGAGCTTAATGATCTAAAAAGTAATTATAGTGATATATGTGCCCCCAGAAACATATTTTTGGACAGAGAGTGACCATTCCAAAAGCTATTGGAAAATACAAAGAATGCATTAAATGAAATACTGAAAGATGGAGGAAACTTAGTAATCATGGGTGACTTTAACTCTAAAGAAATATGTTGGGAAGAGATGACAGTGAAAGGTGGAGAGGACCTTTGGGGAAATGTACTACTGGACATGACCATTGAATACACAGTAACTCAATGGATAAGAGAAAATAACAGATATAGAAATAATGAAGAACCGTCGAGACTAGACTTGATATTTACGTCGGAGCCTGAAATTGTGGATAAACTGGAATACAAGACAGCCATTGGGAAAAGTGACCACATACTAGTCGAGTTCGAACTGAAAGAGGAAATTAATTTGGGAAGAAATGAGGAACACAGAAAGAGAATGCTGTTGTACAACAAAACAGACTTTGAGAAATTCAGAAAAATCTTTCAAAAAGTGAATTGGGAAAAATTATATAATGAAAAAACAAAGATGGAAGAGAAATGGGTGATATTAAAAGAAATCTATGACGAAGGAATAGATAGATACGTACTAGAACAAAAACAGGAAAAGGTGTACATTAAATGCTGGTACAAAAAAAAATTGTGAGGTAAAAGATAGCAGAAACAAAGTTTGGAAAAGATGGAAAAAACAGTTAAGTGGCAAATATATATCAAACTAAGAAATGAATATGTAAAAATAAACAGGGAAGAAAAAATAAACTATGAGAAAGATATGATGGCAAAATGTTATGATCAACTTAAGTTATTCTACAGATAGGTAAATGGTAAATAAAAAATACACAGGAAATTGTAAAACAGCAGCAAGGGAATATAGAATATATAGAAGATGTAGAAATGGCTGAAAATATGAACAATTCTTTTTAAATTTATTCACAAAGGAAAAACCACAAAATTGGGACAAAGGAAAGGAAGAAAGACACAGAAAGAAATAGGGACCTAATAATAAAACATAATGTCAGAAAACCACACGGCCCGGACTAAATTGCAAATTGTATACTCAAAGAATGTATAGATGAAGTAATGGATGAAATATATAAGATAATGGATTGCTCACTCAAAGAGAGAAAGGTA
>NC_134784.1:46097835-46110335 GCF_046742065.1 Oratosquilla oratoria | reverse complement strand
TGGAACAAGGAAGATGGGAGGAAATAGAAGGAGGTGTAGTGAGTGGTGGCAAAGAAGGTTGTAGAAGAGAAGAAGCCAGCATTCACAGATTGATTGCAAAATAGGACGAGAGAATCATATGATATGTACAAATAAAAGAGAAGAGAAGCAAAGCATAAGGTAAAGGAGGCAAAAAGGAGAGCAGATGTGAAAGGGGGTAAGAGTATCACAGAAAAAATTGAAAGTAAAAAAGAATATGTTTTGGAAATAATTTAAGGAAGAGGAGGCAAATTAAGTAGAAAAGAATAGGTAAAATGTGCAGAAGGAGAGATGATAATGAAAGAGACGCAGAAAGAAGAAGATGGGCAGAGTATTTTTGGGAGTTGCTAAATGTGAAGGAGGATAGGGAGGGAAAGGTAGTTGCAGTGGAAAGCACCAAGAAAATGACAGGGATGTGTAAGGAAAATGGAGACAAAAGATTAAGTATTGGCAGTTGTTAAGAAGATGAGAGTAGGTAAGGCTGCTGGGTTGGATGGGTGTCATGCAAAATGTCTAAAAAAAAAAAGAAAGAAAAAAAAAAGAGGTACAATTATGGTGGAATGGCTGGTGAGGTTATTTAAGGTTTGTTTAAGAGAGAGTCGAGCGCCGGAGATCTGTAGGAGTGTCTACATGGTTCTACTTTACAAGGGAAAAAGGCTTATGGGGGGGTCTTGATTAAGAGGATTAGGAGAGGAACAGAGGGGGTAATTGGTGAGGAAGAGTGCGAGTTTAGGACGGATAGGGATATGTATATGTATATGTATGTATATATATATATATATATATACACACATATATACATATCCATATACATATACTGATACATATACATATACGTATACGTATACATATACATATACGTATACATATGCATATACATATGCATATACATATATACATATATACATATACATATACAAGAACATATACATATATCTATACATATACATATATATATATATACATATACATATACATATACATATACATATACATATACATATACATATACATATACATATACATATACATATACATATACATATACATACATATACATATATATATATATACATATACATATACATATAAATATACATATACATATATATACATATACATATATATATACCAAGGACTACTATTACACAGGACATGCGCACCCAGATCCCTGGGTCCGCTATCGAAGGCCAGTCCAGTGCAGGGTTGCCACTCCTAGTGTTTTCCCACTAGATCTATTATTTTTTGCCTCAGTCTAGTAGTCTAGTGGTTTTTCGTCATGGATATCAAGAATCTAGTATATTTTGAAGATCCTAATAAAAACGTTTAATTTTGCATTACGGAGCCAAATTCTTGGAGCCAGATTTGGAGCCAGATGCTAGATTGAAAAAGTTTGAGCCAAACACAGAAAAATAGTGCCAGATCTGGCACCAAAAGTATTAAATTGGCAACCCTGCCTACTAATCACGCAACCATCCTACAGAGTACAAAATAGAGCAGGCTGTCGCGCTCGCGTCGAAGTTTGTATCTGTTTTCGCAAAATGTTATTTTTCTGCATCATTTCTGTTTAATAATTCTCGAATTATTCCATGAAAGCATGATTTGTCATTGAGAGGTTTTGAAAATTACCTATAACACATTCACACGTACAGTTACTATGAATTGAATGTATATCATCATACGAACTCCAAAGAAATTTTCAGTCAAGTTGGCGCACTTGTTATTTGCTTATAGTATGTTTGCGCGATTGATTGGTTACATTAGTATATAGATGGTTGCAGGACGGTTGAGGTTTGTATTATCCGAATTATTAGTTCGTGCAAAATTTTAAGTACAGAAGCGTAAAGAGCAATGCAAC
This sequence comes from Oratosquilla oratoria, assembly GCF_046742065.1. NCBI lineage: Eukaryota > Metazoa > Arthropoda > Malacostraca > Stomatopoda > Squillidae > Oratosquilla > Oratosquilla oratoria. Next base: position 46,108,459 of record NC_134784.1, on the reverse strand, counting down.
AACAGTCTTGCCTGCATACAAGTGACAACTTTAGCTCATAGTTGTCCACTTGACTAACTAGTGATTGGTCGTGAAAGTTTGGATTATTCCACCATTACAGGCAGTGGTAATTAGTTTGATGCATACAGTTTTCTAACTTCAAAATGTTTTCATGTGTGTGTTGTGTAATATAATTCGAATCTAGTAGTTTTTTGTTCAATGTAGTAGCTTTTGGCAAGCTGTCTAATTTTTTTTTTTCCAGAGTGGCAACACTGGTCCAGTGTGCTACTAGCAATGGAGGTGTTAAGGTTGTGTTACTCCGTCTTTCCCTCGTGGCTGCATTTAGAAATGGATTGTATTTGTTTACATAGGTTCTTGCTGATTTTGTGTATTCAAAATGCCGAATAAGTGTGGTGTTGTGAAATGCAATGGTACTTATAACAAGGATAACAGGTGCCGATTGTTTCGACTGCTAAAAGACCGTTATGAAAGACAGAAGTGGATTGATGTGCTGCCACAACGTAAGAACTTTGTTGTTGATTCTGACAAATTTTTCATTTGTGAGAAACACTGGGGTCCCAACACGCCTTCTATCAAATTGCCTGGTGGTTCTACGCGACCTGTGATCCCTCCCAGTGTCTTCAATGTGCCTGCTTCATATCTGCCATCTTCAAAACCTGTACCTCGCCCGGCGAAGGCCGAAGACAAGCAACTGAGGCATTTTCTTCAGAAAGATACGATTACTTCATTTGATACTTTTAGACCTGAACATGACATACAGAAGCAGTGCAAGAACTTAATTATTTCAAGATCGGAAGAAAGGTTAGTGTGTCTGTTTATGACAGAAAATTTCAGCTAGTGTAGACCGTCTGTGATTGTCGAAAACACGACCACATTGTGTAGCCCACTGATCTGCCGTGCATTCAAGAAGGGCATTAGTGCACCACTGGGTAAGACACTTCATCCCAACAATGGTTTGAGGTCGTATGGTCAGTTCGCCGAAGCTGTGCGCTTAGCAATTAACTATGACATCCCGTTTGACAAAAAGATTGAGATTATTGTCACTCTTCTTCAAACCCACACGTTAGCCTGTGTAAACACCGAGAATGAGAAGAAACTGGTATTTTTGACACGTCAGTTGGAACTTATATCACAGAAACAGTTTTCCATGAATGATTGTTGTTTTGCTCTTGAATTATGCCCCAAGTGTAGTTATGAACAGCTCAGAGACTTTTTAGTGCTGCTAAGGAAACGCAAGCTGCAGTACATCACTTCATCTATTGACAAGGATCAGGTGATGAGGGAAACATTTGCCAAAGTGAAGACACTGCAGTAGAAGAATGTATTTCTCTTGATAGATGAAGTACAGATTCGGCCAACTGTTGCATTTTCTGGTGGGGTTCCGAGTGGCATGGCAGTGAACAAGCCAGACTGCAAGGCCACTTCTATGCTATGTGGTATATACTACATGTAGGCTTATACCGTTCCTTGTATACTAATGGCAAGTCTATATAACACTGCTCCTTATATTGATGTGCCAAAAATGTCCTTTGGCAATCAGATCGCTTATCAGATAGCAATCCCACAATATTTAAAATCTATAAAAAATATATATTTAAATCAAATAAATCTGATTTAGATAAAAATATATATATTTTCTATATTTTTAAAGAGAGAGAAAAAAAAATCGCCAACCCTGGTGTCCACTAAACCCATACAATAATACCTGTTAAGTCCGGCTAAAATTTGTATTTCAAAGCATAACAGTGCCTTAAAAATAGTTTCTTATTTCACTATAAAATTTTATATTAACTTGTACTGCATTGAATAAGTCAATAGTTGATACATTTGTCCTATATATAATGTTAGCTTTCTAGTTTTTATATATTTGTCCAATATAAAATGTTAGGTTACAAAGAAAGCAATGGCCTCCGCTAGCGAACCCAGGAATCTGGGTGCGCACGTCCTATGTAATAGTAGTCCTTGACATATACATATACATATACATATACATATACATATACATATACATATACATATACATATACATATACATATACATATACATGTACATGTACATGTACAATATACATATACATATACATATACATATACATATACATATACATATACATATACATATACATATACATATACATATACATAAGCATATTGTGACGCCTATGGGGAAGGGCCAGGTTAAAAAACTAGAGTTCTGTTTAAGAATGATTATTTCCTTCAAAAAGATACAAATAAACAATGATCGAAAAATAGAAGTCGCCAAAACTAGCGAAAAGTACAATGTCCGAAACACGTAAGTTCACAGAACATAAAAGGCTAATATTGCCAAGACACATATATATATAAGTGTCGATCAAATATCGACATTCAATAACAAAAAAATAGTCTTAAAGACAATAAGTGGTAAGGTCGAGAAATATCGACCATCAGAATGGAAACTAAGTCCTACGTAATTATTTACGTAAAAATTACAAAGTCGAGAAAATTCTACGACTAAAAGTCTAAGTCCAACAAAATGGACGAGTTCTAGCAAAGCTAGACTAAGATGTGAGATTAGTGCAATGGGACTCTGGTTTAAGCAGAGACCAGAATGATTCGAGAAAATACAAGTCGAGATGAAACTACGACTATAAGGTCTAAGTCCAACGTAGTGGACGAGTGCAATGGGAAGCTCCGATAAGCAGAGTCCAACTTGACCGTTACAAGCAATGATATATATAGACTCTTCTCTGTAAGATCCGGAGAGATGCCAAGTGTCGCTAGACGCGACGATTAACAAGAGTGTTTAGGAATACTTCCTAGTACATACACGGATATTCTTTACATCAATGAATAGAAAATAATATTTGATAAAGTGACCTTGTCAATCTTAGATAAGCAGAAACTTAATAGTTTTTATATGAATATCTATACGTACGTAAATGTAAGTTAGGGTCGCAGTTGCCAAAATATTGGTTCACACGCAATTTCTCCCAGAACGCAATGTAAGCTATGAATTCCCACAACGGCGTTTCGGCGTCCGAGAACGACGGCAAATATGCAATTTCTCTAATCTTACGTAAATCAATTCCTAAGATTGACAAGATAGATCCACAAGGTAGTACACATACATAAATCTATATGCAAAGTATGGAATAGTTTGTGAAAGCACAAAAAAGAACGAAATACGTCCGATGAATAGAATTCATCACTTTAAGAGTCTGTAGACGTCGATATGCCTCACGTAGGCACAGATCTTTCTCACCGATGTCCGAAGATTAAGAGAATATGTAATTTCTCTTATCTTACGTAAATCAACTCGTAGGATTGACAAGAGAGATCCACAAGATAATATACATACATAAATCTATATGCAATGTATAGAATATGTTTGACAGTGCACAAAAAGAATGGAATACATCATAAATATATAATTCATCACTTTAACAGTATTCTTACGTCGATTACTGACAGTTGGATGTCGAGAAGTCCACCAAGCCTACCGTGGGAACGGCCGGCATAGTCCGAGTTACACATACGCACATGCGCGCATGTGCGTCTGAATGAAATCTTCACTACGACGAGTCTGTAGTCGTAACTATATACATATACATACACATATACATATGCATATATTTCACCGGAATTCAGTAAAGTTAATATTGGAAGGGGTTTTGCAGAACTCATTTGGTAATGGGAAAACCCAAGATTCTAAATGGATAAATAAAAACAATAAATAGATAGATGAATAAATAGATGAGTGAATACATAAATAATCAAGAAAAGAGATAAACGAAAAAGTATATATAGACAAATAAATAAGAAGATAAATAAATAAATGAAAAAATGAATAATTAAATAAATGAAAAAATTAATAAATAAATGAATACATAAATAAATAAATAAATAGATAAATAATAAATAAATAAATAAATGAATAAATAAGAAAATAAGTAAATAAATAAATAAATAAATAAATAAACAAACAAATAAATAAATGAATAGATAAATGATAAATAAATATATAAATAAGTAAATAGATAAATCAATGAAACAAATAAATTAATAAATAAATAAATAAATAAATACATAAGTAAAATATAAATAAATAAATAAATGAATTAATAAATTAAATGATAATTATATATATATATATAAATTAATTAATCAATTAAGCAATAAATAAATAAATAAATAAATAAATAAACAAGTAAATAAAAAAAATAAGTAAGTAAATAAATAAAGAAATAGATCAATAAATAAATAAAAATAAACAAATAAATGAATAAATAGATATATAAAAACCTAAATAAATAAATGAATACATAGATTTATCAATTACATCAATCTTACATATTACATTGGTGTCCGAGTAAATATTATAGATGGTTTATATGAAGTGTTAACTGCCAGTAATGAGTAAAGCCTTAAAATAGTTTCAGACCGTGTATGACAAATATAAACTGTTATCTATGACAATGTTCTGAAAAGTTCCAAAATCTGGCGAAAAAAAAAAATGCTGTCATATTGTACTGTCTTCTGTCGCCGGCTATGCAAGTGTTGCTTATGTTAAGATATTGTACCGATAATACATATTTTTCAACTAACTATGAGGATGTTTCTCTGGTGATAATTCGTCTTACATATGATATAAATACTGCATGAGAACTTTAAAACAAATTTTGTTTGATATTTCACTCATCTATAATCATTCAATCGAAGAGATACTTCTCCGTTAGTTTGATGATCAGTCTATTTTGGAATCCCTTTAATCATAGATTTAACAATCACATGAAAATCTGCCCATTGTTGTAGTAGTTAATCTTTTAAACAGTACTCAATATGGAGGTCGACACTTTTTTTAAACATTTACTCATTATTTATCTTTTTCACGTAAAACATAGAAAAAAAATTCGCTTTGGTAAACTATAGATTGATAAGTGACTGAATGGTTTGTTTAGTCATTCCATCTTCTATTCTCTCACTTAAATTCGCTAAGCCATAAGGTTTTTATAACAAGCGCCTCACTGTTACTTGCAGGCAGACAGTTATGCCTTGGCTTCCGTGGGAATATGAACAAACAAGACCCTGGTAGAAAGGGATGGAACAGAGATGGCCGGTATTAAAGATGTGCGGACGAAGGGAAAGGCAGGGTCGATGAAGTGGGAGCCTAGAACTCTCCCGTAGGAAGTCAATGTGTCCTGCACGGTAACAGTTGACAACAAAATAATTCTAAATATTCCCAAGATGCTTATTCGGGATAATGCTCAAATTTGGTTAATAACTTTTTAGAAACCAATTTCTAACTACAGTGCTATACGAACCAAACTTGTGGCGTTTTGTTCCCTAGCCACTGTTTTGAGTTAAAATGAGCTCCAAGGAGTGTGCATACAGACAGGAGACCTTTCATTCCTTAGGCGTATATTCCAATGAATTTTATAACCTGGACCTGTATTACATTCAATAGCCTAGGTGGTAGCATATGCCATTCATTCACAACATAGCGGGGGTAACTACTTCTATCTACTTCCCCGATGAACTAAAAGTTTTAAAAGGGAAAGATTCTTGCTTCTCAACTGGATACTGTTCGATACGAAAAAATCTTAAGTTTTATTGTTAAAAATATTTTTCTACTTTACAAGAATTCTATTAAGTCCTCTGTTATTATCTCTGGGAGAGAAAAATATTCTAATACTTTCAAAATTTTATATGACTTATTCCTTATATTTGGTATGAGTATGTGGCTCCTTGCGATAAACTTGATACAATAAATAAATAGGTAAATAAATAAATGAATAAATAAATAAATAAATAAATAAATAAATAAATAAATATATAAATAAATAAATAAATAAATAAATAGATAAATAAATAAATAAATAAATAAATAAATAGATAAATAAATAAATAAGTAGATAAATAAATAAATAAATAAGTCAATAAATGAAGTAAAAACTATTACAATCTTTGTTTTCATATATATATACATATATATGTATATATATACATATATCTATATATATATGTATATATACATATATATATACATATGCATATATATATATATATATATATATATATATAAATAAATGGTAAGAATAGAAAGACACGATTGGGAACAAGAGACTTTATTCCTGACCGGTTTCGCCTATGAGGCTTCTTCATGATGTCACAATATATATATATATATATATATATATATATATATATGTATACATATATATGTATATATATGCATACATATATATATATTTATATATATATGCAAATATGTATATATATGTATATATGTAAATATATATACAGCATATTATATATACATATATATATATATATATATACATATATATATATATATATATATATATATATATATATATATATATTGGAAGGAGGCCATTTATGATGCATGCGTTGTTGAAGTCAACAGCTGCGATAGCATTATTATGCTTGTAGAAATGCTTTTCTAAGTTGCGCACCAACGTGGCGGTCGTCTGGAAGCAGGTTCTTAAGCAGATTGCTGAAGTCCATGGTGTATATCTCTCGAGACGTCTTTCGGCCTTAACTGGCCATCTTCAGGAGGTGTGGGCTGGTCAAATTGATGACGGAGAATGAATCGAAGTGGCTGTGGGACGGTATATAGCGTTGGGGAGTGGATCACCGGGCAGCGCCCGGGGCGGTGGCACTGGCTGATGACACCTTCAGTCACCTACAAGCTCGCTAAGCGCCTCAACGCACTGATTTCTCCGTTTGTTCCCGCCTCCTTCAGCTTGAAATCTTCAGAAGAATTTCTTGACATCCTGAAGACGGCCAGCCCCTCCAACATCATGGCATCGACGGACGTTGAAAGTCTTTTTACGAATGTAGGTATTGACGATACTATCGACTTCATATGCCAACGATTATACCATCCGGAGCAGAAAATTGCAATCCCTGAAAAAACACTTCGTCTGCTATTACAGGCATGCACCAAAGAAGTTCCCTTCTATGGGCCCGACGGCAATATGTACGTACAATGCGACGGCGTTGCCATGGGGTCACCCCTGGGAGTGCTCTTCGCCAATTTTTATATGGGACATATAGAAGAAGAGATATTCTGGCAGCAGCAACATCCAAAGCCAGAAATCTACGCCAGGTACGTGGACGATATTTTTATCAGCGCTGACGCGGAAGAAGAAGTCGTAAACTTGATTTCCAAGTTTAAAACAAACTCCTGTCTCAACTTCACCCACGAGATTGAAGAGAACAACAAGCTTCCTTTTCTTGACATTTTGGTCCGTCGTGAAACCACTTCATTCTCTACAGAGGTTTATACCAAATCTACCAATCTCGGTTTCTGCCTTAATGGTGCAAGTGAGTGTCCTGAGCGATATCGGCGCAGCGTCATCAACGCCTTCGTCAAAAGAGCCCTCACCCACTGCTCAACATGGACCGCTACAAACGCGGAACTTAAAAGAATCACCATACTTCTTACCAACAACAACTATCCCATGGCAGAAATAAATAACGTCATACAACATCGACTAGACAACTTTATGCGTCAACAGGAACAACATTTAGCTACACAAAATTTAAAACTCTTTTACAAGGGTACTATGTCTTCAGCCTATAAGGATGACGAAAAAGCCCTCAGAAATATAATCTACAAGAATGTCACACCCACCGACCCGGCTTTAAAAATTGACCTCGTCATCTACTACAAGACACGGAAGACATCCAACTTGGTCATAAAGAACAGCTGCCTACCCAAGACAAGTGATTTGCAAGAGGTGAATACCGTGTACGAACACACATGCTCCAGTGGCAACTGCAGTCGCCCTAACTCCAAGTACATCGGCGTAACCACCACAACACTGTCGAAGAGGATCTCAGCCCATTTGCAGGACGGCGCCATAAGGAGGCATTACCTGTACGAACATGGGCTCGTTCTCAAAAGGCACCACATGGAAAACAACACCACCATCATCGAGAGAAACAACGACACCAGACGACTAAGAATGACAGAAGCGGTGCTCATTTTCAACCAAAAACCCGCTATCAACATCCAGCAACAGCCCGAAATGTCTTTACCAACCAGAAGGCAGAGAATGATTCCCGTGCGCTGATTGGCTGACGCCACCGCCCCGGGCGCTGCCCGGTGATCCACTCCCCACCGCTATATACCGTCCCACAGCCACTTCGATTCATTCTCCGTCATCAATTTGACCAGCCCACACCTCCTGAAGATGGCCAGTTAAGGCCGAAAGACGTCTCGAGAGATATACACCATGGACTTCAGCAATCTGCTTAAGAACCTGCTTCCAGACGACCGCACGTTGATGCGCAACTTAGAAAAGCATTTCTACAAGCATAATAATGCTATCACAGCTGTTGACTTCAACAACGCATATATATATATATATATATATATATATATGTATATATGTATATATATATGTATATATATTCATATATATATGTATATATATCCAAAGTAGACCACTTGAAAAATAAACTAACAAAGCAGAGCACTTTCGCATATTACATCTTAAGTGCAAAGAGTACACAATTGAAAAGAAATACATATTTTATATATACATGAAGAAGAAACAAGGACAGTTTGCATAAGAGTAGAGAACATTTACCCCTCGGAAAGTGGTAGGTCAGGTCATAAGGGTCAATGCGTCCCATTAATGAGGGAGGGGCAACATCAGGTCACACTCGCAGGGTTACATTTTACCTGTTATTCTGTAGTATTGTTTTATGTTGTGTCTGTGGGCTTTCCTCTTGTTTCGGGTAGCGTACGAAAATATCTACATTCATGTGTTCTATGTCCTATCCTCTGAAGATATATACAGAAATGTGGGTTTCTACAGTGACATTCATCATGACCCTCATATTTACAATTTCTACAGATAGTTCCACGATAACAGTCTTGTGTTTTATGTCCCCAAATATTACAAGTGTAACATTCTATTCTAGCATTCCTTTAAGTATTCTAACTCTATGCTCAGATCCTCTGTTTCTATAATGATTTCTAGAGTTCCTAGTTTCTTTCTCTTGTCCCAGTGTTATCACATATGGACTAATTGCTTTGGATTCACTATACCATTGAAGAAGGTAATCTACCTCCACAAAATTCATATTTACCTTGAGATCTCGTAGTGGTTGTGGACTCTTTAATTCACTGTAGTAGTTGTAGCTCGTCCCCTTGTTCCTCGTAGCTCGCTGTACCTCGTTCACTCGTAGTAGTTGCTCGTAGTGTTGTAGAACCCTCGTTTTGTTGTCCCTTGAAGTCAGCATAGGTGTGGTTGTTGTTGCGTGTACTGTAGAATGGGGTACCCGTACACTTGTAGTCGTAATCTTTTAGTTTCTTCGGAGCGTGTTTTATTCACTCGGTTCGTTCCTAGTTGTCACCATTGTTTACCGCGCCACTTTCAGTTCCCGTCTCTCTGCAATTACTGTTTTAATTCGGTATAACTGTTCCCTTCTATGATACTATATTTATTCATTCACTTTCCTTTTACCATATCTTGCTTCCGATAGTAAGTAATGTTTCTTGATGGGGTGAATTAGAGGGAAGTATTATTTTTCTTCTTTTCTTCATTAATTCTCTTCAACGTTATTTTCTTGGGTACACCAGAGAATTCCCCTCCTGGGATCCCCCATCCACTCACTAAACCATCTTTGTTCCGACGTCACTGCTTAATTCATTCAATAATCTTGATTGTTACAAATAAGTGCGTACCCTAAGGGCGTGACTTTTCTTCCATGTACCATTTTTTTTTCTCCTCCTCCACCCTTCTCCAATCAGAAAGACTGTCACAACGTCTTAAGAAATACTTCTTGCACATGCAATGTCAGCATCGAAACGGAATGATTTAATTTACATATTGTAACATCAACATTAAAATGTGTACCCTATCGGTTGTTTATAAACTTTAAGACGGTGAACGAGATTATGCAACTCCTTCGCTGCTTATGTTTACCAAATATCTAACTCGTAAAAACGAAATTCTCGCCACCCACCTCTCTATCTACCTACTTGTGTACCTTTATCTACCTGCCTCTTACAGGGCTCAGCAGCTACCTTTGATCGTCCCGAGCAATTATTTTCTACTAACCTCTTACAGGGCTCGCTAAGATATACTCTCGGAAAATATCATATAAAAGAAGCTAAATATTTAAACTATTTCTGCATAAACTGGTAAAATGGATGGTATCATCAAAACATATCCTACATATAAACAAAGAAATAGGTAACCCCTCCAAAATGCATAAATGTCAGTAGTATAAAAAGAAAACAATTGAAGCAGATATATGATGAACAGAATAAAACGTTGACATCCTCCTAATTATAAAAACTGAAGTCAGAACAGCAATTACTATTGAAGAAAAAAGGACACTAAGAATAACCATGTAATTGGTAGAATACTCATTTTAGGGAAATATTGACATTGAACTTCTTTTAATTTTCAATGGGGAGAGCTTTCAAGTAATGTGATGTTGAAAGTTGAGAGATAGACACTTCAGTCAAATGCATGGTATTAAGGGTTTTAGCAATAGTGGAAAATGTGCCCGCATGTAGTTCACAGTTGTCAAAAACTGAGATAAAACCTTCAACCAAATCAAATGTAGGACTTAAATCTGGACAAATAATCGAAAT
>NC_134784.1:46087835-46090335 GCF_046742065.1 Oratosquilla oratoria | reverse complement strand
AGTCTTACTGTGGAGTATAAACCAGGATATTGTTATGGTAATATAAAGATACACAAATCAGGAAACAAATTACAGCCCAATTACCTCCTCAGCAAAAGACTATGTACTCTGCTCACTTCATACGTACCAGTTACCAACTGTCTCACCTCTACGAATGATTTCTTTTATACATAGAAAAACATCAGTACAAATAGGATAATTCCATCGATGGGAACGGGATCCTTATTGACAAATCTCCGTAAATAGGACCACTAATCTTATTTGTGACAAAGTATACAGGGACAACACCACCCTTACGTTGAAGATCTCCAACAACATCTTGATACAGCTACTGATATGCTGCACAAATCAGGCCTCCTTTACTTGTTTGCCAGATAATTTGTACTGCCAAGTCGATGGTGTTACAATAGATTCCCTTGGGTGTGATTTTTGCAAAAATTTCATGGGAAGTATAGAGGACCAGATATTACACATTATGGAGAAACTCGAGATATACTATCAATATGTCGATGACATCTTTAAAAAAGCGAAAGAACACAGGGAAAGACACTCTCCGTCAAGATTACAGGAAGCCTCAAGACTTAATTTCACCACCAAACACGGCGTGGACAGTACCATGCCCTTCCTAGATGTCCTAGCAACTCAAGGGGACAATATTTCACCACCAGCGTTTACACCAAACCTTCCAAAGAAGGTCAGTGTTTTTATGGAATTAATAAGTGCCCTGATCTATGTAACAGTCTACCATAGAGGGTTATGTTTGCAGAGCGCTCATGCACAGTCAACCTGATCAAAAGTTCACTAGGAGTTAGAGCGCGCAACCCAGGTCCTTATCAAAAGTGACTTTAGCAACAAAGAAGTACAAAAGGTAAGCTCAAATATTATGGACAAGTGGAACACAAACTCTAACCGAGAACATAACGGGGAAGTAATAAAGCTCTATTTTCATAATCTACATGAAAAAGTCATCAAAAATATAGGCAACAGAAACTTAAAACACATAAAAATAGAATAATCAAATTCATTAGCTATTACAAAAACAGGAAAACATCTCATCAGCTTCTCCGAAATAACCCCCGTTAAAAAGAGTGAGCTGAAAAAGTTTGATGTCATATGTAAGTATAAATGCACCAAAGGGACCTGTTAAGCCCTTCCATCAACGTATATTGCCATGACGATTGTAAAGTTCCAATCCAGATAGGTGGATGCTGATACGCGGAAACTCCAAAAAACCATGGAATGACATCAAACGGATACCAAATAACCACCGAAGAAATTGAAAATAACACAAACATTTTGGAAACTTTCATGGACCCAATAATGTTAAAAATAATCGAGCCCCTTTACCTTAAAGATCGTAACCCAAGCATCAAAGTACAAGCACTAGACTTACTGGCACTGCCCAGCATGGGGATACAGGTTAGGCCAGAAGTATGAGGAAATAGTAATCAAATATTAATCGTTGAGCATTTTCCAACTTTCTGGTGTACTCTTCTCGTTACCGATTATCTCATACTACCCACCATTGACATCATTATCACTCACTAAAAAAAGGCTCAGTTGAGCCGAAATCCGGATCGGAGATTATAAACGCCTACGGTCAAATTCTACAGAGTTTAGACCCTCCACTACGGCAAATAGATAGATCTAAAGAAACCATCTGCAAGAAACCCATCAACGCAGAAAGTAACATCACTTAAAAAATAAATAAATGATTATTGGGTTATGGTTGGAGTTATCATCCCGTATCTTTTTATGCCTTGATTTTCTCGTATGGTAAATATAAAGAGAGCAGGATCCCTTGTCCCATCAGTTCATCCTATTCTGTTGCTTTTTCCAAGTTGTATGGTAATCAAAGTGGCCTATTCCACCTTTCTACCGTATGGGATAAGAAGAGGACGTCATACAAGTCGTTAAGTGCAGCTACATGGAAACAACATAAAGGAGGGAGAGTTGCTGTACAAAATTAGTATAATTCCTCTACGAATAGAGATTTTACTCTAACAAAGACAAATGATAATTGGCTTCAGTCCGTAGGTACGCCCAAAAAATCTCTATAAAGCATTAGGTGCGTGCTACCAGGCTCTTACTACTGCGTGATAACATGCATTCAATGCCCAAGCAAATCATACTATTGTTTAATTCCACGCTTAGAACATAAACTCTGTTTATGAGATATTTGTCCCTCATCCTTTTGCTCCTCCTCCATCTCCTCCTACTTCTGGTCCTGCTCCTCCCAACTCTCTTTCTCCTCCCTCTCCTCTTCCTTCCCCTCCTACTCGCTCACCTAATTCTCCTCTCACTCCTTCTAATTTTCCTTTCACTCCTCCTCTTCCAATATCTCCCTCTCCCCCCCCGCACTACCCTTAGATGTGAACTAATCCTTTTTAAAAACGTGGTAAGTGTATCATATCATATTAAAAAGTGCACTTATTCCTTTTTTCTGTGATAACTTTTACATGTATATATAAATCATCGTATATAAAAATATTGATTTACT
>NC_134784.1:46057835-46075335 GCF_046742065.1 Oratosquilla oratoria | reverse complement strand
GTATGTATGTATGTATGTATGTATGTATGTATGTATGTATGTATGTATGTATGTATGTATGTATGTATGTATGTATGTATGTATGTATGTATGTACGTATGTATATACGTATGTATGTATATATGTATGTATGTATGTATGTATGTATGTATGTATGTATGTATGTATGTATGTATGTATGTATGTATGTATGTATGTATGTATGTATGTATGTATGTATGTATGTATGTATGTATGTATGTATTTATGTATACATGTATATATGTATGTTTATGTGAATGCATGTGGGTGTTTATATGTTTGTATACATTTTTGTGTGGATGATATAATGTATTAAACTAATCTATATTTACAATTTAGGTTGTGGTGGATTTCGTTTTTGGGATAAGTGTACGTTTTATTCATACTTGTTGGATTTGCAAAATTCAAATGCCAACCTTAACATATATATTTGATCGTCAAATTATCTAACTGTCGATGTAAGAATGTTGTGAATTCGGAATCTCTATATATGTGTCTATATCAGAGTCCTCCAATGTGGCCATATCTTCCTTGAATGAAAAATTGCAATTTGCATGCACTCTCTTGACATTAAGTTTTGGAAAATATATAGTTGCATATTTATATAATTCAATTAAATGAGTTTTTTCAACTCTGGCATTCAGAGAATCAAAGTATTTTCCATTACGGTATTATCTCAGATTAATTTTCTCCTCAACATTTTACCTTAAAGCAATTTGACTGAGAAATATACTCCCCCCCACCCCCTCCAGCTTTGCTCTACCTGGACGCGAAACGGAGTCTCGAGAAAGAAAAAAGGACGAAAAGAAAAGAGAAGAAAAAAATGTATTTTCACCGAATAGCAGACCAAAAAAAGGTGCCTCCGCCTTAGGGTAGGCCTCGTGAATATCATATATAAAATATATTCTTTTTCCTTTTTCAACAATAGCCATACCAGGAGTTGAAGTGTATAAATTAGAGTCACTTCTTTACATAATATATGTAAGTCTGTCACCTTTACTGCAATTTAGTTGGGGATTTGGCTCCAACCAAGTTAAGTGGATTTAATGTTGAAAATTTTGACTGTTGTTTTAATTTCTCTTTTTCCATATTACCATACTGCATGTAGCTTATCTTTAGATATGTCATATTATTTGGCAGGGGTGAACCACATATTACTATGTCAATACACAAATGAAGTTGTTCCCCCATCTAGAGAGAATTGTCCGAAATAAACCTAATAAGAACAGATCTTGATTTTTCCTATAAACTGAGAAAGAAGAGAGAACCAAGATGCGTAACCGAGATGCCATTTGTTGACGTTTTGCCAGCTTGAAGTTGAGCATTAAATAGATTAGGTGTAGCAGTGTTAAGATGAAATATATTAAAGGAATTTGAATTATTGATAATAAGATTGAATGGGACAGAGGGAAACGACATTAAATCCAAATTCTTTGCTACGGCGGAGGCTCATTCAGTTTTCATTAACTAATAACATGGAATATTATTCATCCAAGAGGCAAAATCATGATAAAATGGGGTTTCGATTGCTATAGAAATTATATTGTCTTAAGTTTGCACTTTTGCTGAAGAAAGTCGTCTAGAATTATTCAGACTTCACTACTGTGTAGTGGTTAATTCTTTGTTAGCCGGAACCGGCATTGTTGATTAAGCCATCTCTAGGGTAACGATCTTTTTTTTTTTTTTTGCTAATCATTTTCTTTTTAATTCAGTTTAAAAAAAAAGACTAGATTTGAAACGAATTACTGGAGACTCAGTTTTGAAGCAAATCTAATCCTCATCTAAATAAAATCGTGCGGTATTAAGAAATAAACCTTTTTTGTAAAAAATATTCTATCTTTATATCAAGGGCTTTTTTTTCTTTTACCAGGGAGGTAGCTAAGTCAAAAGACAAATACCCTCTCCCGACTATTTCATTCCCACCCACTCTACTCCAATCTACCACTTTTTCCTCCCTCTCATCTTAGCTCCTCATGGATAACACGTCATTCCTGTACCCTACCCACTACCCTGGGTCAGAATTAATGTAACAGAACACTGCACACCCACAGAAAGGTCTTTTCACTTAATCGAGGACCACCCTTCTCCGTCTTCTCATGCAGAAAATGAGAAGACGGGGAAAAATTCCTTCAAGCTACATCAAAATAAGATTCATACATAACCATTCCCTGACCCCTTCCTTCATTGCATCATAGTATAATCTATACACAGCTATTCTCCACTATCATCTATCTCCTACCCTCTCCCATCCTTGCTTAAAAAACATCCCCTTGTTTCTCAATGTCTTTTCTACCCCATCCATCTATCTCATCCTCGGTCATCCCCTAAAGTTCACTCCCTACACATCTGCCTTTGCACCACATTTCTTTTACTAATTCTTATTCATTAACCATCCCAATACTCTGTTAACAAATCCTTTTCCACCCCAGATCTTTTCCTCATCACCTTGTTTTTCACTCTATCAAACCTAGTAGCCCCTACCATACTTGTCAGACATTTCATCTAAAATTTTTTAGATATTCCTCTCTCTCTCTCTCTCTCTCTCTCTCTCTCTCTCTCTCTCTCTCTCTCTCTCTCTCTCTCTCTCTCTCTCTCTCTCTCTCTCTCTCTCTCTCTCTCTCTCTCTCTCTCTCTCTCTCTCTCTCTCTCTTTCTCTCTCTCTCTCTCTCTCTCTCTCTCTCTCTCTCTCTCTCTCTCTCTCTCTCTCTCTCTCTCTCTCTCTCTCTCTCTCTCTCTCTCTCTCTCTCTCTCTCTCTCTCTCTCTCTCTCTCTCTCTCTCTCTCTCTCTCTCTCTCTCTCTCTCTCTCTCTCTCTCTCTCTCTCTCTCTCTCTCTCTCTCTCTCTCTCTCTCTCTCTCTCTTCTCTCTCTCTCTCTCTCTCTCTCTCTCTCTCTCTCTCTCTCTCTCTCTCTCTCTCTCTCTCTCTCTCTCTCTCTCTCTCTCTCTCTCTCTCTCTCTCTCTCTCTCTCTCTCTCTCTCTCTCTCTCTCTCTCTCTCTCTCTCTCTCTCTCTCTCTCTCTCTCTCTCTCTCTCTCTCTCTCTCTCTCTCTCTCTCTCTCTCTCTCTCTCTCTCTCTCTCTCTCTCTCATTCTCTCTCTCTCTCTCTCTCTCTCTCTCTCTCTCTCTCTCTCTCTCTCTCTCTCTCTCTCTCTCTCTCTCTCTCTCTCTCTCTCTCTCTCTCTCTCTCTCTCTCTCTCTCTCTCTCTCTCTCTCTCTCTCTCTCTCTCTCTCTCTTTCTCTCTCTCTCTCTTTCTCTCTCTCTCTCTCTCTCTCTCTCTCTCTCTCTCTCTCTCTCTCTCTCTCTCTCTCTCTCTCTCTCTCTCTCTCTCTCTCTCTCTCTCTCTCTCTCTCTCTCTCTCTCTCACTCTCTCTCGCTCGCTCTCTCTCTCTCTCTTTCTCAAACTTTTAATCTCTGCCCCATACAGTACTGTTGGTATAATCATTCCTTCATATGATATTCTCTTTGCATTCATTTCCTAATGCCCATTTCTTATATTTTTTAGTTCCCTAAGATATTAATTTGCTTCTCACAATCTACAATGTACTTTCATCTCCACTTCTTCCTTTCCGGTTACATGCGGAAATACCTAAAGCTGTCCACCTACTCCAGCGTCTTACGTCCCACTTGCTCTAGTACTACTACTTGTACATCTAAACACCTTGCTTTTACACACATTTACCTTCAAATTTCTACTATCGCATACCACAAGCACAGTGTCATCAGCAAAATACAAATGGCTCAACCCTTGCATTTACCTCGCGCACCACCCCTTCCATGTCCACATCGAACAATCATGTCGAAATAACACATCCCTGACCCAGTCCAATTTTTACCTCAAATCATTCGCCCTCTCAGTTTGTTACTCAAACATTGGCTCTACTACCCTCGAAAAAAACTTGAATACCTTTAACCACTTTTCCATAATCCCATACAACTGTCATAAGCCTTTTCTAAATCCATGAAGACTGAAAAATTCCTTACTTTTCACTCAACTTTTTTATATATCTGTCTTAGTAGAAGAATCTGATCCACGCAACCCTGACTCTCTTAAAACTACACTGTTATTTACCAATCATTCTCTCAGTTCCTCTCCTAATCCTCTTACTTGAAACCCCCCATAAACCTTCCCAAACTAAACTCAATAAGATAATCCCTCAGAAACTCTTGTACTCACATTTGTCCCGTTTTCCTTTGTAAAGCGTTACTATACATGCACTTCTCCAGTCCTCCTGGAACCTGGAATCTAACCTCCATTAGACTCATATTAAACAACCTCACTAGCCAGTCCACTATTACTGTACCTCCCTTCTTCAGAAATTTTGCATGAAACCAATCTAAATCATGTGCTTTACCTGCTCTCATGATTTTAATAACTACATGTACTCTAGCAAAAGCGTTAATATGAATATATCACATTGCTGTGTAATACATGTCACTTCATAACCAGAATACCAACTATCACATGGCAAGTGCCCTATAAATGATTCATCAGTTCATCGTATTACGACATTGGAGAACATTCTGGAAATGTCCAGGGTGCATACATACACTGTATGAAGTATTGGAAGTGAGGACGAGGGAAGGATGTAAAAGAACAGCAGACGTGATAATCATTAAACACCAAAATGCAATCTTGGTTAATAGAGACTATAGATAAACAACATTTGCCCTGTCGACCGGGACAGAAATGCTCCTGGCTTGTTTGTCGACAAGCCAATGTTTATTAGTTATCATGTTTGAGGTATAAGTAGCTGAGATAGAAGGGTGTGAAGAGAAGGAAAGTATGTGGGTTGTGAATATCAATATAATCCAAAGATGATTATGATGGACATAAAAAATAGTAATAAACTTACCTTGACATTGGGATATTTTCATGTTAAACAAATTTAACTAAAAACTTTGTGGCACATATTGTCACAAGGAATTATGAAATGTGAACGGTGGCAATAAGACCCCTGAGACTTCTGTCCATTATAGACACCATTCAATCAAATCAGGCATCCTGAGTCCTCTGCAGAACAAAGGCCTCCTTCATAGCATTCCATGATACACACGACCGTGCCAACCTCTGCCACGTCACTCCTACAAACTTCTCAATCTCGTCTCTCCACTTTCTGTCTGGTCTCCCTTTTCCAAGCTTCCTATCTTGCGGCGTCCATTCAGTAACACACTTGCTCCATCGCTCATCAGTCGTTAGCAATAACTAACCTGCCCAATTATACTTCCTCTCTTTTACCTCCACCACAGTATCTTTCACTCTAGTCTGCTCTCTCACCCAACTTGCTCTCCTTCGGTCTCTCATCGTTATTCCCATCATTGATACCTTCATTCTCCTCTGTTCAGTTCTTAGCTTTGTTTCCATCGCCATCGTCTGTTTCCAAGTCTCATATCCGTAGATTATTGCTGGCAGAATGCATTGATTATAAACTTTACGTTTCAAACATACAGGTAGAGAGCCTCTCAGGATTTTTCTATACTTACCAAACACTTTCCAATCAAATGTAATGCGTCTTTTTATTTCATTATCGTGGTCGCTGGTCATTTTCACCATCTGGCCTAAATAATTATATTCATAAACTTTTTCAAGACTCTTACCATCGATTATATAGATAATATCTTTACTTTGAACTTTCGTGTTGAACATTACTTTGGTTTTACTCTTTTTAATCTTTAAACCTACTTTGAGACTTTCCTTGTTACGATCACTCACCATATCTTGCAAGTCTTCTGCTCTTTCTGAAGTAAGAATAATGTCATCCGTAAATCTTAAGTGGTTCAAATATTCGCAGTTGTTTTTCAAATTTTTCTCCTCCTAATTCAAACTTTTGAAAATCTGTTTCAGGCAAGCTGTAAATAATTTGCGTGAAATTGCATCGCCTTCTCGTATTCCTTTTATGGTATTGATCTCTTCTTTATCTTTATGTAGTCAAATTATAGCGGTACCTTTTGCAAAAATATTTTCTACAACCCTTACAGAGATATATATTGCATTATTTAATTTTCTCAGATAATTGGTTCATCGGCTGCAAATGGTCTAGAGTCGAATATCCACTCCTAAAGCCTGCCTGCTCTTTCAGTTGGTTTCCATCTAAAACTTGACTCAATATATTTGTAAGGATCTTGGAGAATACTTTATATACATTGGATACCAAGCTAATCAGTCGATAGTTACTAAGGTTCTTCTGGCCTCCTTTTTCATGAAGCAAAATCACTGTAGCATTGCACTAGAATTCGGGAACGCTTTCTTGACGTAAGCACTTGGTGAACAACTAAGCTAACTTAATATAAACTTTTTACCCTGCGTCTTTTAAGAGGTCTATCAATATACCATCTTTCCTCAGTGCTTTTTCTCATTTCATATTTTTAGAGGAAATTCTATTTCTTCCTTTGTAATCTCTGGTACACTACTAACGTCTACAGATGAATTTGCTGACTCAACTACTATCTTCGACGAGTAAAGCTCTTGGTAAAAAAATTCTACTCTTTTTACCATACTGTCTCTGCATTTAATGATTTCTCCATTTCTATCTTTCAAACATATAATTTGCTGTCTTGCTAAATCATGTCTGCTCTTGGTCCCTTTAATACTTTTACCCTTCCGAATAGTTTCCTCTATTTCATCCTTGTTTCTCTTTCTTTTCTCTAATTTCTGCCTTAAGTTGATAAGCTTGTTTAATTAAAATCTTTCTATTTTGTCACTCCTGGTTTTAATCTGCATGGTCTTTCTTCTTTAAACTAGATAATTTGTAGCTTTGACGTATTTGTTTTCTCTCATATATTTTTTATTTTTGCTACTTTCTCTGCCGATTCCCTAATGATATTCCCTGAATTTAAACTCATATCTTCGATGGCGCCCTCGTTAGTTTTTAGAACCTCGAATTTATTTTTAATTTCTAACTGAAATTGCTTATTATTATCCATTAGAATTTCTGATATATATATATATATATATATATATATATATATATATGTATATTTATGTATATATATTTATGTATATATATATACATATATTTATGTATATATATGTATATATATATATATGTATATATATATATATATATATATATAGATATATATATATATATATACATATTGTTACGACAGTGGCAAGGAGGAGGAAATATAATTTTTTTATCCATGTTATTTATTATCCAGGTTCGTAAAAGTGAGTTTTGTTTTAAACTTTTATTTACATAACAAAACCCTTTTGTAACAGAAAATTTGATCACAGTTTAAATATTTAATTTTAATGTAACTTGAAAATCAAATGACAAAAAAAAAATCACATGAGATAAAATTAACCCTAAAAACACTTTTGTGTAAAAACTCAGTGGGAGAAAACAAAGATTATGCACGGGAAAATCAAAAGCGGTAAAAGCCTATGAGACACACCAACATTTAATAACCCAAAAGGTGACCTACCAATCTAAACACAAACTCCGCAATAACAAAGAGATGTAATGGGAAAAGGAAAAGGTGGAGGAAACAGATTAAAAGGGTCACTCACAGGGAGAGAATTGACAAAAGCTGGAAGACCCGCCAATAAAAATAAAATAAAATAAATAGATAAATAAATAGAATAAAAAAAATACTAGCAAAACCTCGTACCAGACATAGGATGTATTTCCTATTAAAACCCACTTACGTATTTTTTAAAACCCTAGGCTGATACTACATACCTGATGGGCAAAACGTCTCCGCAAGGAGACAAAACGGCCTGAACTCGACTCGTCGAGATGAGGAAGAAAAGGCAAGCGAGAGCGGTTTGACCGTCTTTTTAAAGGGCTCGCCACACACACACACACACACACACACACACACACACACACACACACACACACACACACACACACACACACACACACACACACACACACACACACACACACACACACACACACACACACACACACACACACACACACACACACACACACACACACACACACACACACACACACACACACACACACATATATATATATATATATATATATATATATATATGTATATGTATGTGTGTGTGTGTGTGTGTGTGTGTGTGTGTGTGTGTGTGTGTGTGTGTGTGTGTGTGTGTGTGTGTGTGTGTGTGTGTGTGTGTGTGTGTGTGTGTGTGTGTGTGTGTGCATATATTTATATATACATATGTGTGTGTGCATTTGCGTGTGTGGATATATATATATATACACACAAATATATATATATATACATATATATATATATATATATATATATATATATGGTATGTTCAATCAGTAATGAGAAAATGTCAGGGGAGACATTTAATATGATTTTATCAAAATACTACTTCATGGTAAAGTACAAATACATATATTCTATAAAATGATTAACTGGCAACTTTCTATATATGTAGGTCTGAGTGCAGCGGTAAACGTGCTGGAACCAGTCTGATTCAGTTTGCTGATCTATGAACACTTCTCAAGATGCAGGGAAACATGGAGCAACGTTACACCATCAAATTTTGTGTTAAACTTAAGAAATCCAAACAAGAAGCTTATGGAATGTTAAAGGAGGCCTATGGGGATGAACAGATGAACCAAGCAGGATTCTATCGGTGGTTTAACAGATTTTATGAAGGAAATAATCATGTTGAGGATGAACCCACATCTGGAGTACCGAATAGTGCACGCAAGGAGGAAAACTTTGAGGAAGTGCAAAGGTTAGTGATGCAAGATCGTCGAATATCTGTGAGGATGATATCTGAAGCTGTTGGTATTAGTATTGTCACAGTAGAGACAGTTCTTACCTAAAATCTGAAGCTCCACAAAGTCTGTGCTAAGTTCGTGCCAAAGATCTTCTCCGACGACCAGAGGCAGTTTCGTGTGGAGTGTTGCACTGACATTCTCGAAATGATAGAGGCAGATTCAAGTTTCCTGAATAAGGTAGTGACTTGCGACGAGAGTGCTCAGTGGAAGCTCGTGACCTCCCCCAGACCCAAAAAGGCAAAGATGAGCAGGTCGCAAGAGAAGGCCATGGTCATTTCTTTATTTGACTCCCAGGGACTCATTCACGTTGAATGGGTTCCTCAGGGTCAAACCGTCAATAATGAATATTACCTTACTCTTCTGAAAAGGTTCAGGGAGAAGATGAGGAAGAAGAGGCCTCAGAAGTGGAGGAGTGGTCAGTGGTGGTTCCACCAGGAGAAATCCCCATGCTACAAGTCAACGCTGGTGACCATCTGGATGGTCGACAGGGGAATGAAAGTGGTACAACACCCACCCTACAGCCCTGACCTGGCCCCTTGTGACTTCTTCCTGTTCCCACGCATGAAAGACAACCTCAGGGGAACCAGATTCCAATCAACAGAGTAGCTGAAAGAGGCATCGGAAAGTTACCTGAAGGGACTAGTGAAAAGAACTTTGAGGAGGTCTTCCAGGATTGAGAGACGCATGTAGAAGTGTGTAGATGCAAGAGGCTATTATTTTGAAGGAGACAAAGTTTTGTAAGCTTATGAAAATAAAAAGTGTCTATCCAGACATTTTCTCATTACTTATTGATCGTGTTGGTCTATATATATATATATATATATATATATATATATATATATATATGCATATATATATATATATATATACATACATACATACATATATATACATACGTATATATATACATATATATATGTATATATATACAAGTATATGTATATATATGTATATGTATATATATATATATATATATATATATATATATATGTATATATAATAACCACAACCTCCATCCTTTTGGGACAATATTTCACCGAATAGATAGACTCCTAGATATAGTAAAAGATATTTAAAGAGGGTAGGATAACAAAGTGGTAATAAAAGTTGAATGATATCTAAGTTGTTTATTGTATTTTTTTTTTTTTTTTGGCGAGAATGTAAATTTCCAATCATATAACAATGCATCGAGATTAGGATCTATAGTAGTATTACTAAAGTCTTTAAATTAATGAATGCATAAAGATTTTACTGCTAAAACACCATATTGGGAATATTGTTTTTAGCAAGATCTCCTTTGTCTGATATGAAAATAGAATAAAGTAGAAATGTATATGTTAATGAGGCTGGAATGCAAATTAAGATTATCAAGGAAACTCCTCGCGAACGTGAAATACATAATTCTAGTTGTATACTATTGAGTCACATATTCGCTTGGTCCAGACGGTTGAAATAAAGTATTAGTGTAAAAGAAATTATACAAATATCAGATTTATTTTAGAGTGGGGAACATTAGTTAAGCCTGAATTTGGACTTGATAGCTGTGATAGGAAGATTAAAGTAGAAAAACAGACAACAAAATGCAAGAAGAAGTATGAATCAGAGAAATATTGGAAAACATGCCATTCAAACTGTTGCTGACCTTATGGTTTTATCAAATCATAGAATTGGTTTCCACGTCAATGTAAAGGGGGAAGAAATTAGGTTGTCCAACTGCACCTGTATTTTCATGTGCTGCTTTGTAGTTTTGACTACATGTAGGATACAAAAGTGGTTAGTGTATACCAAACATCAAGAGTTCTGACCTATGTATTGACTATTAACAAATTTTTCATACAAAATAAACATAATTCTCATCATTCTTATATCCCCCATATTGGAAAGTATAAAACAATGGGAAAAATGCAGATTATAAGCTACATACTGAATTTTGATAGTGTTGTAATAGAGACGATGTATATGTCCAAAGCCTCATGGTTCAGAAATGCAGGGTCATGAGAGACAATATGAGTTATGTATATTGTTGATATATACATGGAATTTACCAAAGTTTAAGATTGCTGTCGTGTTTACATTATATATAAAAACAACACCTGCAGGAGACTTTTATTGTTACAATAAGCAAAACGTATATATTTTACAGCAGAAAGAATAGTATATTTGTGATTACGAGTATATTCACCTGAGCTTGTGTTACGCTACGTCAATTCTTCATACCGACAGTGTATTTTATAGATCATTTATTTGACCCATTTCATATAACTTTTATCTTGTTTGAATTAGACAACATTATTGAGCTTAAAAGCAGGATTTAAGACTGCTTAGGTTATGATTGATTCTGGGTGCCATTACTTTAGTTTTATTGGGTCATGTAGTTTCCATAGGTGCCAGTGCAAACAGATATTTTACTCGTGAAGTATATTTCATTGTTACATGTATCAAGTGTTACACCTTCTCTGTTGTTGGAAGTTTCTGTATATGAACCTAATATCTAGGTGGCAGACAGATTGAATATATAGGCCAATTTCACTTCCAAACTTGTAAACCGAGGTAAATATCAATTATGTGGGTACTAAAAGAGTGCCCGGATGGAAGCCAGAAGAAGTACACAAGACGGTGTCACTTCAAAATGGTTTTACCCATTCTTTGTAATCACTTTGTATAACTTATTCTGCATGACAATTTTATTTTGTTCAGTATTAGGACCTGTATATTGCTTCAGCCTAACAAAAAACAAAATCAGTTGGTGTTTCCTAGAATTAAAACTATCTAATACGGAAATAGTATCTTATTTAGCCAAGGCAAATATTTAACAATTATTAGACCTCGAAGCTTACTTATGTTTGATACATTGCCAAGGAGTAGAAATAGATGAGTGACACTTCTGTGTTTATATATAACTGTTTATTTGTTTGTTTTTAGCCATGCTTACTCACTTCTTCGCAAATGTATATATATACATACACACACACATGTGTATATATATATAAATATATATATATATATATATATATATATATATATATATATATATGAGAGAAAACCTGTGCCCAAGATATATATATATATATATATATATATATATATATATATATATATATATATATATATACATATATATATATATATATTTCTTGGGCACAGGTTTTCTCTTAGTCAATTCTGATTAAAATCAACTGCACTGGATGCTTTGCTGATTAGGTAGGAATTATTGATCTTTTGAAAGATCTATTTGTTATTTGTAGAGAGGGACTAGATGAAATTATTCATTTCTCTTTGATGAGAAGCATAGCTTACATATAATGCTGTTGTATGCCGACTTGATTAATGATCTTCTAGTAACAGAGGAAACTGTTGACTAACATTCACCGAAACTCAGAGTTTTTTGCCTCGATCTGAGACTTCTTCAGGGTGTAGATTGCGGGTTGTTTCTTCAATGGAAGTTAGGAGAATAGTGAGGAAAGTTATCCATATAAGGGTTATACGGGATCAGGTCAACCGGGCGTGGATGAAGCTCGATGCTAATTGGCTAGCAGGTAGACCGTGTGAACCCGATATCTGGTCGGGACCTCGAAGCCCTCTAGCGGAAGACCTGGTGACTCGTCCCGAGTGCTGATTGGTTGAATGGTGGATTGTTGGGTCAATGGTTTTTTGTAGTGGAGTATGTCTCTCATGTGGGCGTGCGGATGGCAAAATGAAATCTACGCTCTGCTGTACGTTGATGGAAGCGCTCCGAGGTCGACCAGATATCGGGTTTAAACGGCCTACCTGCTAGCCAATCGTTATCGAGCTTCACCCGCACCTGGTTGACCTAATCCCGTATAAATACCCTTACATGGATAACTTTCCTCATTATTCTCCTAACCTCTAGTGAAGAAACAACTCGTAGTCTACACCATGAAGAAGCCTCAGATCGAGGCGAAAAGCTCTGAATTTCGGTGAATGTTAGTCAACAGTTTCCTGTTACTAGAAGATAATTACCGGTAATCAAGTCGGCATACAACAACACTATATGTAAACTATGCTACTCATCATAGAGAAATGAATGAATTCATCCAGTCCCTCTCTACAAGTAACAAAAAGATCCTTCAAAAGATAAAAAATTCCTACCTTAAAATCATCAAAGCATCCTGTGCAGTTCATTTTCATCAATATATATATATATGTATATATATATATATATATATATGTATATATATATGTGTGTGTGTGTGTGTGTGTGTGTGTGTGTCATCTAGATAAATGTGGAAACCTACCTTACTGGAGCCGCGTGAAAATTCTACACAAGGGACTTGAAAAGAGGACGAGAAAAACTGTGGAAGCTGCACATATCGCCACCAGGGAAAATAACAATAACAGAGACGGGTTTAAATGCCTTTCAAAAACAGCAAGTGTCTTAATAAGTAAATCGGTAGTCAAAGGGAAAACCTGACACATCCATTCATAGCTGGTCGGGTTCCCTCTCGCTACGAGTATAAAACTTGTGATGTAATTGTAATGCAAAAAGTCCTCTGAAGAAGACCAAATTGGTCGCAACGTTAGGACAATAAATTATATTCACAACACATTTTTGATTGCCCTACCCCACCCATTTCTTTCTTATATATATACATATATGTATGTATGTATATATATTATACATTAGTCACTCACCTTAATGAAAGGAAATCCGCTCCAACTTACATGTAATAGAAGCCATTTCTTGCCATTTATTTTGCTCTGACACAGGATAATTTTGTTCAGCTGATGGAGGACACTCAGGAATAAATAAAATCTTAATCGTTCGAAACTTTTTAATTTGGAATCACTCTTGCAGATGAATAAATCCTTCAGGTGGTGGTTTAATCTGACTCTGAAAGTGATATCAACGAATAACAAAAAATATATTTATAATATGTAAATGCCTTTCACTGATCCTAAGGTAAAATTTTCTTTCGTTTTTCTACTGCACCTTGGACTACCTACATGATAAGATACTCACTTTTATACACATACATGATAAGGCTACTTCCTTTACAAGGAGAAAGAAACCCTTGACATGCATGTATATATATATATATATATATATATATATATATATATATATATGTGTGTGTGTGTGTGTGTGTGTGTGTGTGTTTGTGTGTGTGTGTGTGTGTGTGTGTGTGTGTGTGTGTGTGTGTGTGTGTGTGTGTGTGTGTGTGTGTGTGTGTGTGTGTGTGTGTGTGTGTGTGTGTGTGTGTGTGTGTGTGTGTGTGTGTGTGTGTGTGTGTGTGTGTGTGTGTGTGTGTGTGTGTGTGTGTGTGTGTGTGTGTGTGTGTGTGTGTGTGTGTGTGTGTTCTTTTTTAACATTTACACATTCGATTATTCGTTGCTTTGCTTTTTGTCGTTAATAAATACCAGAAGATTAAGACCTATGTACGACCACATTTTCTGTAGGATCATCCTCAGAACTAAGATTGATTTAGAAAATTTCATTTTTTGGAGGCAGTTGAATTTTTATCTCTAACGGGAAATCAGATTCTACAGCCATCATCAACCATTTATGTAGAGCACGAGTTCATCTAGATTTGGAATATGATATTTTCGTGTAGTCCACTTATTAAACACTGACACATTGGAAGACATGCGGCGATGAATCTCTATATTGAGAACAAATATCTGAAATAAATAGTATGAAAGCTACCTAACATGTTAATTTTTTAAGTCTGAGATTTAAGGAAAATCTAATGAAGGCTTTCATGATTTTCAGATAAATTTATTGTACCATAAATGAGGATACATTCACTTAAAATACTAAATAGACGAAAAAATTATGTCCCAAGCTGTCCAAACGTAGATTTGATTTATTAGATAGAGATAGATTCACCAACCACATAGTGTGGTTAATGAACTTCCCTGAATGACTCTCCTTCCATCAAACCCCTTCCTCTACCTTCCCATTCCATTTCAACTATCCTGTTCTTTTCCTCTCCCCTCCCATTTTTCTAACCTCTCTTTTCTTCCCCCTTTAATTCTTTTCGCCTGCCACCCTACCTTCCTCATCTCTTCCCTCCTCTTCTCACTATCTATCTTCCAATCACTCACTTCCTCTTACTGATCCCCTTCCCTCCCTTCCTCTTCATACTTTCCTATCTTTACCTTCTTGACTGTCTTCTTATTTCTCATTCCCTCTCTTCCTCTCCTCTCCCACCCTAACCCACCCATTCCCTCCCATCCTTTCATTTTGGATCCCTTTCCCTGTCCTCCCCCTCCTTCTCCCCTCTACTTTCCTCCTCACTCCACCTTTCCCTTCTACTCTCCTATCTTATCCCTCTATCCCTACTCAGTCCTCTCCCGTTCTTTTCCTCTTCCCTTCCGGATCTTCTACCTTTTTTCTCCCGTCCCCTTCCTCTCCTCTCTTCCTCTTTTTTCCTCTTGTTTCCTGTTGCCTGGTCTCCTTTACTTCTACTTGCCCACAATGTCTGTATTTTCTCATCTCTCGCCCTCTATCTCATATACTACTTTCTTATTATTATTCTTGCATTCCGCAGTTGTGTCCATTGTTGATATTCTCTTCTGCAGTGATTTTCAACTTCTCGGTGCATAAGCAATGCCATCTCTTTTATTATTCATAAAGGTAATTTATTTTTGTTTGAAGCTTTCTGGAGAAAGATAACTTTGCCTATTTAAGTAAAATCATCCAGCAATAGCCAGAACCAACTCAGGGTCTCTTCTAAATAGTTTAAAATTTCCACGTTCTATTGGACTACATTATGTGCTTACAATATGTAATGGTATATATTAACAAGAAACAATGCTAATTTCATAATCATCTTATATTTTTTCTTTTTTTCTGTTTACCTTATAGAATTAACCACTTTGTCCAATAGATTATAGCCATTATCTTATCTTCTACCTTGATTAATGAAACCTTTGTCCTGCAATTAACCTGAGCGGGAGAGGTGCCGTATTTTATGTTTAATCAAATCAATGCCAAATGGCTAAATTCAGCTCGATTAATGTGTTCTCTATGTAAATTTGGTTTGCCAGTTGACATATATATCTATCAGAGAAGAATCCCTCTCAATGACAGTAGGGTTAAAACATATCTTGATGCATCTATTCAAGAGTAGTATTATCTCTCGCATTTAACTCTTCACCAGACAGCATTATTTGGTCTAGGAAAATGAACCCATCACTACCTAATGAATCTAATATTAGTTGTTTTACTTTCCTTTACTCCATCACTACATAAAGTTATATATATATATATATATATATATACATATATATGTATATATATATATACATATATATACATATATTATATACATATATATATATTACACACAGGAACCCACAGTCGGAGAAAGAATAAACTTCGAATAAAGAAAAATCCTATATTTCGGCTATCAACTGTAGCCCTCTTCAGGAAAGTACATAAGATAGAGAACAGAGGGGACTTATAAACTACAGTAAGAAGAGATGTGGACAGTTGACCTCACTCAGGCGCGGGGCAAACTGGGGTGGCGGAGGAGGGAGGAGGTGAGGAGAGGGGAGGATGTAGTGTCCGCATCAACTTGGCTACTGCTGCGCGTGAGATAATGTCAGGTGTCCACTGCCCTTTAGAAATATTAATATTAGGGCATTCCTCAATTATAGTCGAAAATAGTCGAATCAGCATTAATTGAGGAATGCCCTAATATTAATATTTCTAAAGGGCAGTGGACACCTGACATTATCTCACGCGCAGCAGTAGCCAAGTTGATGCGGACACTACATCCTCCCCTCTCCTTACCTCCTCCCTCCTCCGCCACCCCAGTTTGCCCCGCGCCTGAGTGAGGTCAACTGTCCACATCTCTTCTTACTGTAGTTTATAAGTCCCCTCTGTTCTCTATCTTATGTACTTTCCTGAAGAGGGCTACAGTTGATAGCCAAAATATAGGATTTTTCTTTATTCGAAGTTTATTCTTTCTCCGACTGTGGGTTCCTGTGTGTAATTTACAAATGTGCTACTACATTTCTGTTTAGAAATATATATATATATATATATATATATATGTATATATGTATATATATATGTATATATATATATATATATATATATATATATATATATATTAAAACTTAAACCCACTCTCGGAGAAAGATAAGCTGAGATACAGAGAGTGGGTTTAAGTTTTATTTTATTCGTGTGTTATGACACCTACGTTACTTGAATAGATAGATATATATATATATATATATATATATATATATATATATATATAATATACATATATATATATATATATTTATATATATATATATATTGGTCGTATGATTTTATTTATTTTACTGTTAATATGGAGGAATATCGTGTATCTGAGACCAAATCACTATTCAAAGCAAAAAGCAATTCCCTTACAAAGCAATTAACTTTATCAATTTGGCTACGTTTTTGCATATTTCTCTTTTACTGATGCGAGACTATTTTATTTAGGCGATTAGTAGGCGTAGGATGAAGATTATTCTTTATTGACTGAAAACTTACTTCTTCCCCACCATTATTCCACCGATTCATTCAGCTGAATAAAATCGTCTGGTGTTTGGCCAATTTAGAGCCTCATTGAACTAGAACGATCGAATATCGGGATGCATGACATTGATTACCATTTCATGCGTCTCATCATTCGAACGTTCTCCCAGAACAGTCACGAACAAGTCATGTACCAGCCCATGACCATAATCTTTTCCTCACGATGGCGTAATAGATTCTGTTTTGACTAGGAATAGATTTTATGGATCTT
>NC_134784.1:46035335-46050335 GCF_046742065.1 Oratosquilla oratoria | reverse complement strand
CTCCTTGGTGGCTTGGCTATCTGACTTCCTGACAGACCAATGTCAAGCTGTCAGATATCAGGGACACGTCTCAGCAGACCAGCACCTGTCCTGTGTGGTACCACAGGGAACAAGAATGGGGCCATTGTATTTTCTAATACTCATCAACGATACCCTGGGAGGCATACCGCACAGGTGGAAAAACGTTGATGACTGCACGGTGGGGATTCCTGTATCCAACACTGACCTGGTCTATAACCCTCTGCAGGACACGCTGGACAGGCTACACGCATAGACAGTGCACAGCAGAGTCACCATCAACACAAAATAACTTTGCTAATACACTTCCACACCTTCAATGACGTTCTCCCCCTCCCCTACTCACAATTGACGGCCAACCCCTACACGTGGTCCAGTCAACCAAGCTACTGGGGATCACCATCAACATTAAGTTAATTTGGAAGGAGAACACCACTAACACTGTCAAGGCAGCCTCCTACAAGCTGTATAAGCTGCATCGCCTGAGATCATTAGGGGCACTGGCTGAAGATCTCAAAACCATGTACACCTCCTTCATTTTGGCCAAGTTGATGTATGCGTCACCTTCCTGGGCCTCTTCACTTACAGTCACGCAGGAGCGACAGCTGGAGAAAGTGCAGAAACGAGCCTGGCGGGCAATTTTTGGCATGATCTCTACTAAAGCTACAGTTGGACTTATTTTTATTATTATTATTTTTTTTTTTTGGGGGGGGGGCATTATCCCAGTCAAGACTGTGAATTTTGGTACTGACGTGTAGGAAAAATCAAAAAGTGTTTTTGTCAGACTGCTTGTCTGAGCAGGTGTGTCCAAACACTTTCAGGTTCCTTACGCGCACCTCCCTGGGCTACAGCTTTCCTTCGTACATCAGCAGCTTTTTGTCAGAACGAGTGCGTGTCGCCTCGTTGGAACTTCAAGATCTTCTTTCCACCAGACTTTCCTGGAGAAATCTTCGTCTATTTTGCCCCAACGATTCAACCTTCAGCTTTATTTGTGACCCAGCCCTTCGGAAAGCCTGTTACGTTAGTGATTTACACCAGACCAACCTCAACCGAAAACTTCACCGGTTATGTAACAACAGTGTTTAGTCTAAATTTGCCCTCATGGCAAACGTCATTAATCTCTCCTCTGTCGATCGTACAAGGACACAGTTAGAAGTTTTGGGCCTTGGCCTTAACTTCACACAAACACCAGAGAAACACCATGTGTTAGACTACTTAGTAGGTTTTGACAAATTCTTAATTAACAGAAATTATGATAAAGATCTTACTTGCCTCGAACATTTTTTGCTTAATGGTATTTCTGAGTGTTTTAACAGAGAGTGTGGCTAACCAAAAAGACATCGGGCTGCACTGTCAGCTTTGAAGAAGTTAGATAACACCATTATTACCAAAGCAAACATAAGAGGCCAAGTTGTCATTTTGGAACTTTCAAGTTATGTTAAGAAGGCCTATGATTTGTTAAATGACTCAGAAGCTTACGAAAAGCCACTGAATTCAACAAACAAGTTTGCAAGATTTCAGTGGACAATTGCATTAATAATCTGAAGGTCACAAACCCCAAGCTCCCCTACTTTTATGGTCTTCCGAAGGTTCATAAAGCAGATATTCCTTTGAGGCCCATTATTTCCAATCGAGGCTCCTGTACGAGTAAACTTTCTAAATGGCTCTCAGACCTTTTGTCACCTTTTGTTGGCCAATTTTCTAACTCTCACATTAAAAACTCTTCAGATTTCATTTCCAAAATTAAGAATGTCTATATACAGGATGTCAAGTTACTCAGTCTTGATATAACCTCTCTCTTTACTAACATTAATGTTGATTATGTTCTTTCGTTCTTAGAAACCAGACTGCAACCGTTTCAGGACAATTTCCCCCTTCCAGTCAACAAAATCATTGATCTAGTTCGCCTTTGTGTTTCCTCCAATGTCTTTTCTTTCCAGGACCAATTCTTTAGACAGAAATTCGGTTGCAGCATGGGTTCTAATTTATCCCCTATTTTGGCTAACTTGTACATGGAGTACTTTGAATGCACTCTGTTACCCGCCATCAAACCGCCTGAGATGATTTGGTTCCGTTATGTTGATGACATTTTCTCAGCGTGGGATGATAGGTAGGGTGCGTTCGAGGTATTTCTGGACAAGTTGAACCATTTATCCCCTAACATCAAATTCAAAACAGAATGGGAAGAAGGTCATCAGATATCTTTCCTAGGCATTTTGATTAGAAGGATTGATGGAGAATGAATTTTTTACAGTTTATAGAAAACTTACCCATTCAGGTAGCTATTTCCACTTTTTCAGCAACCATCCCGACAAAGTCAAGAATAGTATTGCCTCCGGCCTTTTCTTGAGAGCTTTTAGGATTTGTAGTCCTAGATTCTTGGACCGGGAGATTGACCTCATCAAAAGGCAACTTTTGAATTTGGCATACCCGTCCTGGTTCTTGGATTAAGCCCTTAGCAAGGTTAGAGCCAGTCACCTTAAAAATTCAGTTCCCACCACACAACCCTCTTTCAAAGATGTTTAAAAATTCCCTGTTGTAACTTTATCAGTCCTTCTTTTAAATTAATTCCCAACAAGCGTCTCACAGTTGCCTATCATTACCCTAACACTGTTCACAAACAAATTTTTAATTTTCATCAAAGGTGAAAGAGAAATGAGCCCCCTGGAGTGTATAGACTTCCTTGTAAATATTGTGATTTAGTGTACCTTGGTCAGAACGGAAGAGATCTTAAAACCAGGTTAATGGAGCACAAAAGATCCATTAGGTATGCCCAGGAAAATTCCGCTCTGTTCCAACACGTCAGTACCAAAAATCGCAGTCTTGACTGGAGCAAGCCAAAAATTTTGTTCAAGTCCAACTGTAGCTTTAGAAGAATTTTTTTTGAGTCAGTCTTAATCGAAGAATGTCCAATCTTGAACATCTCCAAAGCTCAACGGTCCCCGAACATAATCTCACGGCTAGCTGTGAGCCGCTTGGTTAAGCATTATCACGCTCCTTATCCCGCTTCCAGCCCGCCTCCCTCCTGACCTCACACCTCCACCCACACATCCTCTCACCTCTGACTCCACCCTGCGTGACGGATTGTCCTGCTTTAGCTCTGCGTGGTTCCCTTCTACTCACATCTCAATTCTACTTATGTCTCTGAAAATTCTTGTAATCTGTACTTTCCTGAAGAGGGCTATAGCTATTAGCCGAAATATAAAAGTTACACTTTCTTTTAAAGTTTCCTTTTATTCCGACTGTGGGTTCTTCGTGGTTATTATCTATAAATATGCTACAACATTTTGTCTAAGTAACATATATATGTATATATATATATATATATATATATATATATATATATATGTATATATATATTGACTATATTATGACAAATAAGATTGAAGGTGAAAGAAGTTGATGAGGAGAAATGGGAGAATTTTACGCCCCTAACGTTTCGAACCGCAGGGTCTTGATCACAAAGCTAACAACTCAAACGTAACCGGATATTTTATACACGGACGGGTCATCTTATGGGACGCTTCGGAGAGCTTGTTATTTTATCTGCGTATTCTTTTATTATTAATAAGCTTGTGGCTTTTGCTAAACATATAAATCCTTCTCTATGGTTAATGTTGTTATTAGTGTTGATATATGCTGCCTCAATTGTCTTCCTTAGTTTCTTGGATGATCCTTTACTTAATACGGTTGTGTTGTTCCAGTCTGGAAGGTGACCATGTTTATCCACATGTATTACTATGGAGTTAGATGTCCTATGGGCTTTTACGTCATTTTTATGTTCATTTATCCTTTTATTAAGTCCGCGACCAGATTCACCAAAATATGAAGAGGGACAGCTTTTACACGGGATTTTATAAACAACGCTGTTTTCGTTAGTGGGATTATTGTCGCTAAGTATTATCAAATGTCCTACTTTGCTACCTGACGTCCTGGCTATTTTGATGCCCGTTTTTAGGAGAAAAGTGTCTTACGAGAAAAAACATAATGTTTACGCAAAAAATGAAGGCGAAAAATTCACAACAAAAGCGAGAAAAATATTAAAGAAATCAGAGAAAGGAAAAAACTATTAAACTTACTTGAAGAAGCACCTATACCACCAAGAATGCACGGCCTGCCTAAGATCCACAAAACAGGAATTCCTATGCACCCCATTACTGCAGGAATCAATAGTGCACCCCATAAGTTAGCCAAATGTTTAGCTAAACCTTTATCCAATACTTTAGGAACTATTAGTGATGCACATTTACGAAATTCGTCGGATCTAATTAACAGAAGTTTTAGATTTCAATAACAAGAAACTAGCCAGCTACGATGTCACCTCTTTGTATACTCGAGTATCAATAAAAGGCGCTTTAAATGCTGTTGAACGAGTAGTAAATAATTGGAAAATGAAGATCTACCCGTACCCAAAAAAGATTACTTCGAATTAATTTCTCTTTGTGTAGGATTTGGCGCTTTCACTTTTAATAATATTGAATACAGACAACATTCTGGCCTCGCCATGGGTAGTCCCCTTTCTGCAGTGTTAGCAAAATTATACATGGAAATACTCGAAACAGAAGAATACATAACTATAATGGGTAGGAATAGTAAATGGTTTAGGTATGTAGATGACATACTCGTAATTGTACCTATAGATACAGACATTAATAACTAACTCAGGAGATTAAACAGTGTAAATGAAATTATACAATTTACTACAGAAAATGAAAATAACGGAAAATTACCTTTCTTAGACACAATTATCCATAGAATAGATAAAAATGTGAAATTTTCAGTATACCGGAAACCCACCAATAAAGAAGACTATATACACTTCTACTCAGGACATGATGACAGAACTAAAACAGGTATTATAATGGGTTTCTTCCTCAGAGCATTTCGTATATGCAGTAAAGAATTTCTAGATCCTGAATTACAACATATTACTGAGACTTTCATCAAACTCAAATATCCAAAAGGTCTCTTATGTAGGTTGAAAAAGAAAGGCAAAGAAATAATTAACAAAAGTAAAGATGAAAATAAAAATAAGAATGATAATAAATGTAATAATGAAACCAGATATATCACAGTACCAAACTCTAATGTTAATTCATACCTAGACACTTTTCTCCTAAAAACGGGCATCAAAATAGCCAGGACGTCAGGTAGCAAAGTAGGACATTTGATAATACTTAGCGACAATAATCCCACTAACGAAAACAGCGTTGTTTATAAAATCCCGTGTAAAAGCCGTCCCTCTTCATATTTTGGTGAATCTGGTCGCGGACTTAATAAAAGGATAAATGAACATAAAAATGACGTAAAAGCCCATAGGACATCTAACTCCATAGTAATACATGTGGATAAACATGGTCACCTTCCAGACTGGAACAACACAACCGTATTAGATAAAGGATCATCCAAGAAACTAAGGAAGACAATTGAGGCAGCATATATCAACACTAATAACAACATTAACCATAGAGAAGGATTTATATGTTTAGCAAAAGCCACAAGCTTATTAATAATAAAAGAATACGCAGATAAAATAACAAGCTCTCCGAAGCGTCCCATAAGATGACCCGTCCGTGTATAAAATATCCGGTTACGTTTGAGTTGTTAGCTTTGTGATCAAGACCCTGCGGTTCGAAACGTTAGGGGCGTAAAATTCTCCCATTTCTCCTCATCAACTTCTTTCACCTTCAATCTTATGTATATATATAGCGCGAATGAATGAGTGGTAGAGCAGGTGTGTTACTGAGCAGATGCCGTGATATGGTAAGCGTGCAAAGAGAAGACCAGAGAACGTGGAGACACGAGACAGAGAAATGCAAGAGTGAAGTGAAGGCGTATACAGTCTATATATATATATATATACATACATAAACATATATATAAATATATACATATACATAAATATACATATATATCATATGCATATATATACGCATATGTACATATGTTGGTACATTATGACAAGTTGATGAAGGTGGAAAAAGAAGTCACGGGTCTAGTTCCGAGTTACTGAGTTTATTCCTGACCGGTTTCGCTCTATGCTTCTTCAGAGGAATGTGACTCTGGAGTGAAGCTGGCGGTATACATAGTCTGAGTAAGACCGCGTTCCCTCCTTGGAGGTGGGTTACGTTTGGTTGTACAATGGTTTTTAATACAATAGTGATAAAAATACAATATTCATTTCATATTTTTACCATATATTTCTTTGGCATTTATTTATCTATTCATTGTTATATATGTATGTATATTTTTTGATAACATTCTGTCACACAATGATATGCGATGAGATGTCATGTCACTTTAAATAAGCATATATTTTTATTTATATTTATTATTTTTATTTTTATTTTTATTTTTATTTTTATTTTTATTTATTTATATTTATATTTGTATTTGTATTTTCATTTTATTTCATTCATTTTATCTGGATATTTATCCTTATATTATTATATTATTTAATACTATAAGTTATCATATGACACTTTTTAGGATTCACACATTTCTACACCACTCACTTCACTTACAATGTTACACCCTCGATCAACATTCCACACACACCGGAGCTGTTTTGTAATAACATCACAACAATTTATTGTATTTTTATCACTATTGTATTAAAAACCATTGTACAACCAAACGTAACCCACCTCCAAGGAGGGAACGCGGTCTTACTCAGACTATGTATACCGCCAGCTTCACTCCAGAGTCACATTCCTCTGAAGAAGCATAGAGCGAAACCGGTCAGGAATAAACTCAGTAACTCGGAACTAGACCCGTGACTTCTTTTTCCGTATATATATATGTATATATATATATATATATATATATATATATATATATATATATATCACCTCCCCTTGTAGTCACTGTCACCGCAGTCAGACCCCTCCCTCCACTCTGTTAATAGTCACTTAATTTCCCCTAGTAGTTTTCCAGTACTTTTTAAGCAGTAGGCCCCATGCCTAGTTTCCTTTAGTCTCACTAGTTTCCAAGTGCATTAGGCCCCTTGCCTAGTTCCCGTCATGTACTTCAAATCAGTCCCGGGGTAAAGAAATTGCACTTCTCCTCCTTCACTGCAACTTCACAGTCTTGCCACACTCAGGATATCTCCCTCTCGCCTCTCCACACCGTCTCTCGAGATCCCCGTATCCTGCGCCAAGCCACCTTCGTCTGACGTCACTAATTTTTCCAATCCAATCTCCCACGACTTCTCAAATAAATGTCACTCCCCATGGGCGTGACTTTGAACTCATGCACCAACAGTTTTTTTCCTCCTTCCCCACCCTGCACCAATCCGGAAAGCCATTGCAGTGCCACTAGCAATATCGTTTACCTCAACATTAGTCAAACGAAGCTAACCTGCGCTTACAGAGTTTTGATTACATCATCGATTATAAAACAGTCACCACCGTCGGTGTGTTTACATAGACATAACGTCGCCTCAATGTTATCAAACAGCAGGCGAGCAGGCGTCGAGTCTGAATTGTTGAGTCAGCATTCTAATGCCCTAGTGTTTCCCAAGCTAATTTCCATTCGTACAACTACCGGCCTCTTACAGGGCTCGGCAGCTACCCTTGGTCGTCCCGACCAATTTCTTATTTCCCTCTTACAGGGCTTGCTAATATATTTCTAGAATAAGCTAATCTACCCTTGCGTAATTGTTAAGCTACCCTCCAAAATACATCATTCATGCAATAAATTGGGAATAATACATAAACATAATACTTATAAATGTGAATAACATGCATGTCAATATGTAAGGCAGTGAATTAAGCGGTTACATGGTTGATTTGCTTTGACAGAGCCAACCATTCGTTGGTTATGACAATTGTTCATAACAGACACATTCCTAACCAGAGAATTCATGTGAAGCTTCTCGAAACACAAAAGAGATCATGCTTTCTCTTAGATTGTCTACAGAAAGGATGTAATTGATTAGAAAATTCACTATGAACACTAACTTTCACTTTTGAATGGTTTATCATCTTTTCAAAGATAATAGCAATTAATTTACTAAACACACTAATCTAGAGGTTGAGTGTCTCTTTTTGTTCAATATTCATTTTTTTTAACACACTTCATTTTCAAAGACAGTCTCATTACTTTAAAATGGTCACAATACTCATGTGTGTACTCAGATGAGAGGTCCTTAAGGTTCCAAGTCTGACCACATCCTAGGTTTTAGGTTTCCATGTATCTGCTCGACACCAAGTTCCAGTTGTTTAGGTCTCCCATCCCAAATACATACAAATGGTCAATACTATCTGTAAAATACATCAAGATTAATGTTCAACTCTTGAAAAATATCATTATAATATTCTCCATATTCTCCAGGGTTATTAATATTTATGCACAAAGTATTACTATAATCATCTTCATAGATCTGCAAGCTAATTTTCCTTATGTCATCTAAATGTCCTATCAATTCTTCTCTTGATTCTAAATGTTTAAGTTTAAACTTGTTTCCACCTGCAGAATCAATTACCCTATATGGACCAGTGTACCTTGGTGAAAGTTTATTATTGGGTGAGGTTAGTTTGACCATTACTAAATCTCCAATTTTCAGTTCTAGTTTATGAGCTATTTTGTGTTGTTGTTCCTTAATCTCTTGTGAATACACCTGCATATGTTTCCTAACTCTTTGGTGAATACTTTGAAGAGTATATATCCTATTGGATATATAATCATCCATATTATATATGGGTTTTTGCTCTGCAGTCAACATTTCATATGGCAGAGTTTTGTCCTCCCCAAAAATTATAAAATGAGGTGTAGCACCAGTTCCTACATTAATTTGATTGTTCAGGGTACACTTAACACAAGAATCCAAGTATCCCAAGTTACACTATGAGGACTTATTAGGGTTCTAAGACATATAATTATCTTTTTGTTTAACCTTTCTACTCCTCCATTACTTTGGGGATGGTTAACGAGTATATTGACTTTCTTGATGTGGAATACACTACATAAATTTTCCAAGATTTTGTTATTAAATTCTGTCCCATTATCTGAAACTAAGATGTTAGGTGTAGTAAAGTTACAGATTATCTGGTCATAGATTACGGAAGCAATAGTTTCAGCTTTCTTATTGACAATGGGTTGCAATATACAAAATCTTGAAAAATAATCAATAGCAACAAATAGGTATTTAAAGCCGTTCTCGGACATCGGTAATTCTAATGTATCCATGTGAACTCTTTCCCAAGGTTTCTGTGGAATGGGATAGGTGAGTATAGGAGCAGGTTTTGGTGTATTTCCCTTCACCTTTACACATTTTACACACTTTTCTATATAATCATATATAGTTTTCTTCATTCCTGGCCAAAAGTATTTAAGTTGTGCTTGTCTATAAGTTTTATCCTTTCCAGGATGTGAACTACAATCACTATCATGAAGTAACTTCAATATCTCATATACCAGAGTTTGTGGTAAAACCAACTGATTTACTTGACCTCTAGAAATATCTTTCCCATTTACAAATGGTTTCCTATACAAAATTCCATTAATCAAATGAAATTCCTCTATCTTATACCCCTTTGGTAGCTTTGGAGGATCTCCTCTTGGGTTCATCAAATGCTTGATTATTGAATCACATGTCTCATCATCTCTCTGTTCTCTTATTAGCATTTCTTCATCTAAAGTTACTAATTCTTCTATACTACAAACAAAATTAATCAACCCAGTCCCAGTCATTGGTTGACTAATGTTTCTAGAAAGTGGATCTGCTACATTCCTTCTACCCGGAATATATTCAAATTGAACCTCATAGCACTGGAGTATCGCAAACCATCTAGCAAGTCTGCCTCTAAGATTCTTATGCTTAAATAAGTTCTGAATAGCTGTGTGATCAGTCCAAACTCTGATGGGATACCCTAGTATCATATCCCTAAATTTTTCTAAAGAATAAATTACTGCTAAAGTTTCTCTTTCTGTTATAGAATAGTTTCTCTCCGCACTATTACAAAGTCTGGATGTGTAAGCTATGGGTTTCAAAGTTCCATTTCTCTCTTGCATGAGTATGCCTCCTAATCCTATGTCAGACGCATCAGTACAAAGAATGAATTCTTTTTCATAGTCGGGAAAAATTAAAATAGGTGAACTCGTGAGTTTATCTTTCAACTTGTCAAAAGCTTGCTGTTGTGCAGGTCCCCATATGAACTTTGAGTCCTTTCTTAACAATGAACTTAGTGGATTAGCAATGTCAGCATAACTTTGAATGAATTTTCTATAATATCCTGTTAATCCCAAAAAGCTCCTAACCTTGTCTACAGTGGTCGGAACTGGAAAATTCTTGACAGCGTCAACCTTTGAATTTACTGTACTCAGTCCGTGCCTGTCTATCTTATGTCCTAAGTAAATGACACTGTCTTGCAAGAACTTACATTTTTCAAGTTTTACTTTTAACCCAGCTTCTCCTAGTCTTGAGAATATCAAATCTAATTTCTTAAAGTGCTCCACTGCAGTCTGAGAAACTATTAAAATGTCATCTAGAAATACACTGGCAGTGTTTCCTAACAATCCATCTAGAATAGTATTCATTAATCTCATGTAAGTTAATGGACTATTACATAACCCAAATGGCATTCTCTTGAACTCATAATGTCCTGTTGTAGTAGAAAATGCTGTGAACTCTCTTGAATCTTCATGCAATTCTATTTGCCAAAAAGCTGATTTGATATCTATAGTACTAAAATATCTATTCTCAGTTCCCAAACTTCTCAAAATGTCACCGATAATGGGTAATGGTAACCTGTCACGAATGGTGTGCTTATTCAATTCCCTGTAATCAATAACTGGTCGCATAGTCCCATCAGACTTTGGTACTAAGATCAACGGAAAATTCCACTCACTTTTACTATGTTCAATAATATCCTGTGATAACATTTCAGTGATGAGTTTATCTACTACAGCTAATTTAGAGTGAGGAACTCTGTAGGCTGGTATGTAGATAGGTTGTGTTCCTGGTTTTAACTTAATGTGATGTTTTAAAACAGTTGTTTTGCCTAAAGCGTCCCCCGGCAAAGCAATTGCTTTTTTATGTTTCATAAGCAAAGCAAATAAAGCTTCATCCAACTCAGGGCAATTAGTTGATTGTAATAATTCTTTATATCTATTTCTTAAGTCTATTCCTTCTTGAACTGAACAAATTGATGAAGTTGGTAATTCTATCTCCTCACTATTCTCATTTAAAATCTTAATAGGTTTAGTACACACCTGAATACATCCTATTTGTGTACCTTTCTTTAAAACTATCTCTTTATTCATAGTATTAATTACTAATACTTCTACTCTGTCTTATAAATCCCTGAGTCCCACTTCAATCCTTTAAGTTTAACTGATTCTGGGACTGTAATTATTTCAGAGTCTACATTGATTCCTTTCAAACACACTTCAACCTTATTAATTGACATGGGATGTGACAATGTCGACCTTGTTACTCCGCAATCTGCAATTATCAAGGCATCTGTGGTTGATAATTTAGTAATCTCTGGGATTTCCTGAACTTCTGAGTTGGGTTCACAAATTGTTTTACCTTCTGTAGGGTTGGACCGCTCGGTCACGCTATCTAAGATAGAAATGTTATCTAAGGATTCATTGATTCCTGTCACTGGTCTTAAGTCTGGTTGATTTAAGAATGGGATTAACTGTGACTTCACTAAAATTCCTAAGTCCGCAGGACAAATTACCATGTTTTCATTTCTCAGAGTTGCAAATCCTATCAATAAATCTCCTGGAAAAACAGACTCTTCTACCACTATCACTGGGATGTACAAATGTTCATTTGTATATAAGGCAACTTCTAGTTCCACCTTACCTAATGTTTTTAACTGATTTCCAGTTACACCTTGCAATGTGTAACGGATTGGTTCCAACATTTTCATTCCTGGGTTCAACTGGTTTAAAACTTTACTAGTAATTACATTAACTACAGACCCTGTATCAATAAAAATTTGAATAGGCTTATTGAACACTTTACCTGCAATGAGAGGTCCTACAGAAGTTTTACCAACAGTAATTATCAGTTTGTCAGTTTCTTTCATCTCTCTTGCATTCCCATATTTAACACAATACCGCCTATCGGTATATATATGGGGAGGTCTGAAATTGTTTATTCTGTGTCTGGGGGTTTTCCTCTTAGCCCTGGGGGTACCCGAAAATTCCGGCACTCATGAGTTCTATGACATATTCTATTATGATAAATACAGAATGGAGGGTTCCTACATTGATACTCATTGTGTCCTTCGTATTTGCAATTTCTGCAAATAATCCCATAAGAAAATTCTTGTGATTTGTGTCCCCATGCATTACAATTAAAACATAGGATTCTGGTATCCCTATCCCTACATGGACTTCTAGCATGTCACCTATGTCCTACTTCTGTTTTCTTAAACTCTCTAGAGTTCCTATATTGGCTTTGTTGATTTATAGGCATTACATATGGGTTTATAGTTCTGGTCTCTTTGAAGAAGATAATCTACTTCTCCTAAACTTATATTTGATTTTAGATCCTTGTACTGCCTTTCTGCTGTTAAGTCATCAGAATTCTTTGCCAATAAACTAAATGTAATCAATTTGATTACTTGTGAGATTTTCATCTTCTCACTAGATCTTTCTATCCAGTCTGAATCTTTCAAGATAGAATTCATGTCTTTTGACCATCTATCTAATCTAGCTAAGTACTCTGTGTCAGTTTCACTTGTCCTAACTTCCTTAATCATTTTTACCAATGACCTAATAGGATCCTGATCACATTTGGACATGAAATGTTTGAGGAAGGCCGTTTTGTAATTATCATATTGATTAATTTCTTCCATTTGCTGGAAGTTAATGACAAACCTCGCCCTTCCATGCTCTGGATCTATATTCTCCTTGAGAATCTCAATCTTACGATTCTCATTAGTAATGTTTTTACTCACTATAAGAGTGTCTATTAAATTTAGAAATTTGTTTACACCATATGTGTTAGACTCTCCTGTGAATTTTGGAATATTTGTATTTGATGTGTGAATTTCGTGTCTCAACACGTTAGAATTCTGAGGGGTACTCATACTAATACCTTGCTTTATCCTGGCTGCTTGCGATGTCACTTCGTAATGTCAATATCTTGACGTCCTTCTACGGCCTTGTCATTCGTCAGCGACGTTGTTCCTCAGCTCCATCACACACTCTGCCTTGAAGACCGCCTTGTAGATGATGATCACCTTGAAGAATCTTGAAGAATGCTTGTTCCAATCGTAGCAGTTACTTGAAGTTGTAGATTTCTCTCGTAGTCGTCCTTGGAACCAATACACTCTTGATTCTGGTTGTCTTGTTCCCGTAGACTTCCTCGCACCAGTTCTTCGTTCACCAGTTTATCTAGCACCACTTCACTTCGGAGGTGTTTAACACTCAGTTCGTCGCACCGCTGTTCACCACTTTCACCTCCCCTTGTAGTCACTGTCACCGCAGTCAGACCCCTCCCTCCATTCTGTTAATAGTCACTTAATTTCCCCTAGTAGTTTTCCAGTACTTTTTAAGCAGTAGGCCCCATGCCTAGTTTCCTTTAGTCTCACTAGTTTCCAAGTGCATTAGGCCCCTTGCCTAGTTCCCGTCATGTACTTCAAATCAGTCCCGGGGTAAAGAAATTGCACTTCTCCTCCTTCACTGCAACTTCACAGTCTTGCCACACTCATGATCTCTCTCTCTCTCGCCTCTCCACACCGTCTCTCGAGA
Organism: Oratosquilla oratoria; assembly: GCF_046742065.1. Classification (NCBI taxonomy): domain Eukaryota; kingdom Metazoa; phylum Arthropoda; class Malacostraca; order Stomatopoda; family Squillidae; genus Oratosquilla; species Oratosquilla oratoria. The sequence goes on along the minus strand of NC_134784.1, from coordinate 46,036,604 downwards.
TCCCCGTATCCTACGCCAAGCCACCTTCGACTGACGTCACTGATTTTTCCAATCCAATCTCCCACGACTTCTCAAATAAATGTCACTCCGCATGGGCGTGACTATGAACTCATGCACCAACAGTTTTTTTCCTCCTTCCCCACCCTGCACCAATCCGGAAAGCCATTGTAATGCCACTAGCAATATCGTTTACCTCAGCATTAGTCAAACGAAGCTAACCTGCGCTTACAGATTTTTGATTACATCATCGATTATAAAACAGTCACAACCGTCGGTGTGTTTACATAGACATAACGTCGCCTCAATGTTATCAAACAGCAGGCGAGTAGGCGTCCAGTCTGAATTGTTGAGTCAGCATTCTAATGCCCTAGTGTTTCCCTAGCTCATTTCCATTCGTACAACTACCGGCCTCTTACATATATATATATATATATATATATATATATATATATGTATATATGAATATATATATATAGATATATATGTATATATACATATATATATGTATATATATGTATATATATATGTCTATATATATATGTATATATATATATATATATATTACAAAGGATTACAAAGGCGGAGCATGCCGACAGGAGACCTTTTCATCCATATCTAGGTCGGATGCGAAAAAAATCACATTGATAATAAAATAAAAAATAAAAAATATAATAATGTAAGTAACAAATAAAATACATAAATAAGTGCATAGGTATAGTTAAATAATAAACAAACAGGTAAATAGTAAATAATAATAAATTGACATATAACTAATAATAAATGAAAATCAGACAGACAAATGATAACAAAACAAAAACAAATGATATAAGATAAATTATAATCATTACAGCATCTTACTTAGATATTTATTTAAATGATTCTTAAAGCTTCGAACTGAATTACATTGCACTACCTGTGCAGGAAGTTTATTCCATTCATTAACTACATGGTTGGCAAAGTTGTTTCTACCTTCTTCCAAATTGAATCTATTTCCGGACAGTTTGAGACCATTGTTTCTTGTCTGATTCCCATTCAATGTAAAAATTTGGTCACTTTTGATGTCGTCAATTCCCTTTAGAATTTTAAAGAAATGTATCAAGTCACCTCTGAGTCTACGCTTTTTTAGGGAAAACAGATTCATATGTTTTAGTCGATTTTCGTATGATTTATTTTTGATATTTGGAATCAGTTTTGTGGCTCGCCGTTGTACTTTTTCCAGTCTGTCAGTGTCTTTAATGAGATTCGGTGACCATACGGAAACAGCATATT
>NC_134784.1:46027835-46030335 GCF_046742065.1 Oratosquilla oratoria | reverse complement strand
AAAATGGGTGATCAAACATTGTTGTTCTTTATTCTTCCTATTCCTACTTGGATCTCTAAAGAGAAAAAGCTCACTGAAAAAGACTCAGAGGGGAGCCAAAAATTTGTATATGGTAAATGCATAATTGTGCTACATCGTTAGCAATGACTGTTAAAATTCAGGAAAATAAAAACATTACAAAAATATTAGAAGACATCGATAAGAAAGGTTACAATGAAGAGTTAGCCATCACTCTTTACCGCATGTCTAAAAGAAAGCTTAATGTCTATATATACTCTCAATATTCCAAGTGAAGCAGCAGGGAACAACTAACGCAGAAGACGTCTTATAGGACAAACCGATGATATGGAAAAAGTGTACTGAAATATAGAAGAACTGTTTATAACCTAAAACAACGTTTAAATGGAGTTATCCTGGATTTAGAAAGGACACAGACACATAAATTATTGAAATATAAGACCGATACAGTATGTCGTTATGTAATAAAGACCCATGAGAGTTTCATTATACAGCAAAATCAACGAAATTTGATCAAACTCAGTGGTACTTATTTCAGATACACGAGATTGAATTCAGGTAGCCGCCTCTGAGTTACGCAATAACCCCAACCTCGTCATTCGAGCTGACAAGTATTCTATTTATGTCTTACTTAACAAAAAAGATTATTTCTCTAAGATTAACCACATCCTCTCCGACACTTCTAAATTCAAGAAAATTTCTAGTGATCCCACCGGCAAACTTGGTTCAGGTTAACAAATTCATCGCATATAATAACGCAGTCGTGGACCATCTGCTTATCCCTCCCATTACTGGTGAGTTCTCTCCTGGCTATATTTATGGTAAGGTCCAAACACACAAGCCGAACTCCCCCCTCCGCCCGATCATCTCACAGATTACTACCCCTACATACGGACTCGCCAGTCAGCTCAGCAATATTATCACCCCTTTCATCCCTAAGAAATACTCCCTAAAATCATATTATGATTTTATTGAGATATTACACAGCAAGCAACCCCAAGGAATAATGGCTTCCCTCGATGTGGAGCTGTTATTTTCACGTTCCAATTCTTACCACGATTGAAATAATCCTAAATAATGTGTACCGCCACCCTTAATTACATCCCCCCAAGATCCCGAAGGAAATAATGAAACATCTTTTTCTTGCCTGCACAAGAGAAGCGCTCCTAGAAGCCCATCAGGCCAGTTATATCTACAAGTGGAAGGAGTCGCCATGGGTTCACCTTTAGGGTGACTTTTGCTGAATTTTACATTTGCAATCTAGAGAACAAAGTCTTACAAGACCCCGTCTAAAGACTCTATTTCTACTGTAGATACGTTGACGACATCTTCACTGAAGTTAGGAGTGAGTCCCACCTGAAAGATCTACAGTTATCCATGGGAACAGCATCTGTACTACGCTTCACATATGAACTCAATATACACAACAAAATTCCCTTCCTTGACGTCCTCATCCACTCTGAAGACAACAAATACACGACCACTGTTTACCGGAAAAAGACTGACACTGGAAGATGCCTGAATGCAGCAAGTGAGTGCCCCCAGTGTTACAAACTTAGCGTCATTCGGGCATACCTTCGACGTGCATATAAGAACTGCTCTTCCTCAAACAATTGTTCACTCCGAAATAACGCGCGTTAAACAAATTCTCATTAACAACGGTTTTACCAACTTTCTCATTGATAAAGAGACGAGACTTTTCATCACCCGCAACACAACACAACATGGACAAAACAACACACATTCCGCACACACAGTTTATTACAAAAACCAAATGACACCAGCATACAAAAGAGACGAACGTGTTCTCAAAGATATCCTCGCACGTAACGTCACATGCACCTACCCACACGACAAATTGACCCTCATCATATACTACAAAAACACAAAAGTCTCTAACCTTATAATGAGAAACAATATGACTAAAAACAACTCTCCTCAAACAGACTAATGTGGTGTACCAATTCACTTGCCCCGAAGAAGGTTGCAAACTTCTCAATAATGCTTCTTATATAGGTGTTACCACTACCTCTGTGGGCAGGAGACTCTCAATGCACGCCAGTGAACGAAGTGTACGCAAACACATGATACAAACACACAACAAAACTCTCTAGTTAACAATACAAAAATGCTTAGACAGCGAGGCTGCGTGGCAACAAAGATCAAACGTCCGGTTACAGTGATCTGATGTCCAGCTACATCCCGCTGAAGCGAAGACCTCATCTCCGTCTAGTACCTGACGCCTAGCTACGACCTAACTCTCCAAGTTCCTTCATTTACTCTTATCTAAACTCCTGCTTTGTACATTTATTCTTACTTACCTGAAGATGGTTGTATGATTCAACCAAAAGCTCGTACTTTATATTTTGTGTAATGTTTTTCGTTATAAAAACACCATGGATCTCGGAAGCCTTGTGTTTGACCTCCCTTCAAGATACAAACAAACTATTCGGAAAATCAAGAAAATCACTAAGAATATAGT
>NC_134784.1:46010335-46012835 GCF_046742065.1 Oratosquilla oratoria | reverse complement strand
CCATCCTCCGTGTATTTAAAATATCTGTATATTTATAGTATTCTGTATTCATTGTATAATTATGTATGTCCTGTAAATTGCTTGTATACATGTGGTTTTCCAACTCTCCTTTCTTCGATGCCCTCCTAACTACTCGTCTGAAGGCCCAGACCAGTTCTGTCCAGTTCATCCTTCTCTTTCCTTCCGTCCTCGCCAGCACTATATATACGGCGTTCCGCCGGTTCCAGACAGACTTTTTTCGTTGGCTACTATGACGTAACTTACCCTCCCACATCGCTTTTACTCTTTCCAACCTCGTAGTGTTCACACGAAACTAAACTGTATTCTCATGACTTGGTTTTGGCTCAGGTTGAGGAAATATTTGTGTTATAAAACGTTACATATTATCTATTGGTTAATTTTTTCTTGTCAAGATATTGTAATTGTTTTGTTTACTTTTTTATCAAGTAAATAAGTTATTTATGTTACCTTCTTTTGGATTTGCCTTAACTACAATAAGGCTACAAAGTACGAACCCCTCCTAGACAGAAAATCCTTATATCCTTGCGGAAGGCATATCAATATATATATATATATATATATATATATATATATATATATATATATATATATATATATATGTATATATGTATATATATACATATATATGTATATATATATATATATATATATATATATATACATTTGTTAGAGTAAGCACTGGGAAAGGGAAACTAACGAAGCAGAGCGTTTTCGTATATTACATCTTCAGTGTTTCTTTCTCGAGTATATATATGTATATATATATATATATATATATATATATATATATATATATACTGTATATATACATATATATATATGTATATATATACATATACATGTATTTATATAAATATATATATACATATATATATATGTATATATATATATATATATATATATATATATATATATATATATATATATATATATATGGGGGGCGTGTGTGCGCGCGCGCGCGTGTGTGCGTGTATGTGTGTGTGTGTGTGTGTGTGTGTGTGTGTGTGTGTGTGTGTGTGTGTGTGTGTGTGTGTGTGTGTGTGTGTGTGTGTGTGTGTGTGTGTGTGTGTGTGTGTGTGCCTACGTGTGAGTAGCTAATAGTCACTCAAGGGTAATAGTTTTTTAGTGGTAGGCTGGGCAACTAATGTGGCCAGCTGGCGAGGAGAAGCCAGTTTAGTATTAAGGAAAAAAGTATTTAATTGACATCTCACATCCGAGCCGCTAGTTGTCCTTGACCGCCCACTGACTCGTCTGCGCAGCCGCCTGACCCGGACCGCATGCTGAGCCACCGTCACCGGGATACCTGATGACCCGCCGCCTGCCCCGGACCGCCACAGCTCCCGCATGCCCCAGCTACTGTACAGCCACCGCCTGCCCTGCTGGACAGATGCGTATTCTCGAGCCGCCAACCTCCGCTGCCAAACTACAGTATATACCAGACCACCTTCCCGTCCACGGGCCACTGCCAGACGGACTACCAGCTCGTCCACGGAGACCTGCTAGCCGAACCGCTAGCCCGTCTACGGAACGCTGCCAGCTGGACCGCCAACCTGTATAGTGAACACTGCCAGATGGACCACTTGCCCGTTCAAGAACCACTGCTAAACGGACCTCTACTTGCTGAGACGCCGCCAAAGAGATTATCTACACCAGTGCTTCTCAAACTATCTGATGTGGTGGACCGGCATTTTTTTTATTTATTTATTTATTTTTTTTTATGTGCCACGTACCGGTAATATTTCGTAAGTTGACAATTCTTTATCTTCTATTCATTTTGTAAACAAATAATACAATATCTAAACATAAAAAAGTGCTAAAGATAACCAGCAGTTTATCAACACAAAAATAAATGTTATATATCCTTAATCGTTACTAGTGTATAACGTGATCCTGGTTCTTTGTTAGTTTATGCAGTACTGGTTCGATTGAGGATAGTGCCACGCGCAATGGAGAATAAACATTAATATTATTCCTGCACTTTTATCTTAATAACACTCGCAGAGGTATGTTGATGGTGAATAAGTGTTGTAATAAGCGTGGTGAATAAGTGTTGTAATAAAAGGGACCATAAGTACAAATGGGTAACAACTTTACAGACACATAAACAAATATATTAAGGAGTCAGGATATACATCGGAATTGCATAATGTCTAATATCTAAATGTGGCTTGTCATACTAAAACTTAAAAAAGTGTTTAGTGTTTGATGAGGAATCGGACGAACTTCCTATTTTACGGAAAGCGTAAACGCTAAACTCACTGATGAAAGTTTATTGTCCAACGTTTTATTCTAGTTCTTCAGGGTAGTTATGGAATACAGTGATCAAAATTTCTTTATATCACCCGCAGGTACATCTGGGTTTAGGAGCTGGATCATGAATACTTTGATGTTAAACTGTACTATGTCGTGTTCCTTGTGCCTATATGGCATTCTCTGCGTTGAAGATTACTCCTGTTGGTCTATACGGAAATAGACAAAG
>NC_134784.1:46005335-46007835 GCF_046742065.1 Oratosquilla oratoria | reverse complement strand
CTTCCGCTCTCCTTGGCGACTGTGACCTGATGTCGCCCGACCATCGTAAGATAATTGACAATGACCTTCCGCTCTCTAGGGGGTAATTGGTCGCTACGCTTATTCAAACTGTCCTGGTTCCTTTGTATCATGTATATATTGTCTATGTATTCCTATCACTATGTACTTGTTGCACTGAAGATGTAATATACGAAAGCGCTCTGCTTCGTTAGTTTCTTTTTCCAAGTGGTCTACTTTGCATAAGTGAACACACGTACCCGTGTTCTTATTAGCATATATATATATATATATATATATATATATATATATATATATATATATACAGAGAAACTAAGTAATAAAAGCAGAGATAGAGGCGGGAGGAACGATAGAAAGAATGGAAGAGAATCATACAGATGAAGGAAAAGGGTTATTTGGAAAGGAAATGACAACACCAGACACAAGCATAGGAAGGGAACTGAGAAGGAGAAAAGGAGACAAAACTGTAAGTAAAGAAAAGGGGCTCTTATTGTTGTTCCTTTTCTTATTCAAGTTTTTGTAATTGTTTCCTCATATTATTATTCGTGTACAGCTTCTTGTTCTAGATTTTATTGCTGATTTTTTTCTAGTTCTTGTTCTTGTTATTTTTTCTTTCTTTTTCTTCTTCTTCTTCTTCTTCTTCTTCTTCTTCTTCTTCTTCTTCTTCTTCTTCTTCTTCTTCTTCTTCTTCTTCTTCTTCTTCTTCTTCTTCTTCTTCTTCTTCTTCTGTTTCTATTTTTTTCTAGTTCCTGTTCTTCTTGTTCTTGTTCTTGTTCTTGTTATTGATATTGTTATTGTTATTGGTATTGGCATTGGTATTGGTATTGGTATTGGTATTGGTATTGGTATTGGTATTGGTATTGGTATTGGTATTGGTATTGGTATTGGTATTGGTATTGATATTGGTATTGGTACTTTTATCGTCATCGTCATTGTTCTTGTTCTTGTTATTGTCATTGTTATTGTCATTGTCAGTGTCATTGTTACTGTTATTTTTATTTTATTTTTATTTTCACTTTTATTGTTATTGTTATTGTCATTGTTATTGTTATTGTTATTGTTATTGTTATTGTTATTGTTATTGCTATTGCTATTGTTATTGTTATTGTTATTGTTATTGTTATTACTACTGCTGCTGCTACTGCTACTGCTATTGTTGTTATTGTTATTGTTATTGTTATTGTTATTGTTATTGTTATTGTTATTGTTATTGTTATTGTTATTGTTATTGTTATTGTTATTGTTATTGTTAACGTTATTGTTAACGTTAACGTTAACGTTAACGTTAACGTTATTGTTATTGATATTGTTATTGTTATTGTTATTGTTATTGTTATTGTCATTGTCATTGTCATTGTCATTGTCATTGTCATTGTCATTGTCATTGTCATTGTCATTGTCATTGTCATTGTCATTGTTATTGTTATTGTTATTGTTATTGTTATTGTTATTGTTATTGTTATTGTTATTGTTATTGTTATTGTTATTGTTATTGTTATTGTTATTGTTATTGTTATTGTTATTGTTATTGTTATTGTTATTGTTATTGTTATTGTTATTGTTATTGTTATTGTTATTGCTATTGTAATTGTTGCCTAGTTCGTAGTGTCAGCGAGGCATGAGAGCCGAGTTACTGAGAAATCCATTCGCCATTTAAATCTCCTGTCAGGGGTCATCAATCCCGCCCATTCTCTGATAGAATCTATATGTTGACTAAGGTTATTAATTTTATAACATGTACGTGACCACTTTAATGGTAATCTAGCAGATTGGACAATGGCAGAGAGACAAGGGCGGTGAACAAATAGAGGAAGAAAGAGGACCCAAGAAGGGTAGAGAATAGGTTCAGGAAAAGAATGAGGCAGAATCAATAAAAAATGAATGAAAGAAAGAAGGAAAGAGAGGAAAAGTGGGAAATAAATACATAAAACTATAGGTAGTAATAGGAAGGGAAGGGAAAAAATGGAGAAAAAGAAGATGAGGCATTTGAAAAGAAAATGGTTTGACTGTGAATGTAAAAGAAAAAAACAGACTAAGTAAAACGGACAGGAAGAAAGGAAGGAAGACAATAACTGAAATAAAAAAGAGGCGAAAGAGAACTGGGGTGAGCACTGGGAGAGTGCGCGAGAAAAAAGAAATGACGGAAAAAAATGAAGGAAGGAAGATGAACAAAGGAAGAGAAAAGACACAGAAAAAGGAAGAAGTGATGATGGATGAAAGGAAAGAGTACGCTGCATGGTTGAGAAAAGTGGAACGGAGTTGAAAAGGAGACTCACTTTACTGAAAGAAATAATTTAGACTCCGGTGGAAAGTAAAAAAATAAAAGCCTGGGTGCCAACACACTATTGAGGTCACGTTTTGTTTGCTTATAAAGCGAATATGTGAGATTTGGACTCATTTAGAATGAAATGTTGGTGCATTTATCTGCCCGTTTCTTTTCAATTTCCATACCCAAGGGATACCTAGTAAGTTAGTAAAATAG
>NC_134784.1:45980335-45992835 GCF_046742065.1 Oratosquilla oratoria | reverse complement strand
TCTTTTCTTATATATAAAATAAAATAGATAAATTTTTGGCAACCTCTGGCAACCCTATTGCATGAAAAAAAATTCTGTATATTGAAATAAAGTCAAAATTTTGATACCCAGTTCTGTTTTGTTTACTATAATTAATATATATGGAGATATCTGGCAACTTGCCCAACACTAATCGTCAATCACCACAAGGATCTCAGTATCTCTTCAAAGCTAAAGGAGAAAGGATGTCGCCCTGTCGCGTATCTGTTAGCCTACCAGTCATGCATGCGATCGTATTATCTTTTTTTCTACCAACAGGTATTCAAAATATTCTCTATGATTGCTGTAACACTTCGACCAAATATTACAGCTCAATTCCGTTTCTGTTCTTATATATAAAATGAAATAGATAAATTATTGGCGACATCTGGCAACCCCATTGCATGAAAAAACATTCTGTATATTGAAATTAAGTCAAATTTTCGATAGCCAGTTCAGTTTTGTTTAAAGTTTTAAACGGAAACGTAAAAAAATAGACAATGTCACGAGTGAGTACGCGGCCGGAGGATTTTAAATGCCGGTGCGCTCCTTTAAACTTTAAATGCCTCTCCTGAAAAGTTTATGTTTTTTATATTTAAATAGCCATAGCTCTGTTTCTTTTTGTCCGATTTCATTCATTCTTTCGAATTTGTAAAGAGAAAGAGTAATTCTTTAATTTGATCAGAAAAAAACAAAGGAAACTGTAACTTATTTTTTTTAATTTATCATAGCAGATTTTCACTGAAGTTTCTACTATTCAAAATAAAAAAATTATAAAAAAAAATAAAAGAGAGTAGGAAAAAATCTAACTTGATGAAGTTGTTTCCAAGACTCTAATCTTTCATTTCCTACATAGTAGGCTGATTACCTATGCCTGTGGATACTTTAATTATTACAGATACTATCATAAAAAAAGAAAGAAAAAAATTAACTACACGTAATATATACATGTTACTAAAACAATTTAGTATGCAATAATACTCTTTCCGATAGAGTAAGTATACATAAGTTCACCAAAGAAATTGAACAACTTTTATGACACGTTCACCTATAAGCACTTCCCACAGTCCCTTAATTTCTTTCCAAAAAATATTTTTATTACTTTCAAAATTTTCTGTGATACTCTTACCCCATTTCACATCCACTCTCCTCTTTGTCTCCTTAATCTTATGCTTTACTTCTCTTCTCATTACCCCTCATACGATTCCCTCGTCCTAATTTGTAACCAATCTATGAAAGCCTGCTTCTTCTCTTCTACACATTTCTTTGCTTCCTCATCCCACCACTTACTACCCTTCCTTCTCTTTCCTCCCGTCCTCCTTGTTCCACACACCATCTTTGCACACCTTATGACTCCCTCCTTGAACCATCCCCATTCCTCCTCCACTCCTAGTTCTACTCTACCCTTCACTTCGTCCCACACCTCTCTCACCTTTCTCTTATACTCCTTCTCTTTTTCTTTCCCATTTAAGCAGTTCACTCTAAGTACCTCCCTAATTTCTGCCCTTTTCCTCTTTCTCCACCTATTCTCTACTCTCAACTTACCTTCCACAAGAAAATGATCTGATATTCCCCAACTCTCTCCCCTTAGAACATGTACATCCTTAACACTTCCTACCATACTACTGGTCACCACTATACAGTCCATTAACGCTCTATCTGCCATCCTTCAATCCACCACCCTCTCCCATGTGTACTTATGCTTGAATTTCTTCCTAAACACTGTATTTGCTATCATCAACTCTTTTTCGAGACATCTTCACCATCAACTCTTCACTACATTTTTTTCCTGACACTCCATACTCCCCAATCAGTCCTTCTATTGGTTCGTTTCCTACCCTAGCATTAAGGTTTCCCAATACAACTACATTGACATTTCCTCCTAGTCCCTCTACGCACTCATTTAAATCTATCCAAACAGCCTCCCTTTCCTTAATTATCTTCTCACTACCAGGCCCATACGCACATACAAAGACCCACATCTCCCTTCCCAGCTTCACCTTCATCCACATCAACCTTGAAGAAACCTCCTCCCACTCCACTTCATGCTTAACTATCTCTTCACTTACTAGTATAGCCACCTCTTCTCCCCGTCGTCCCTTTTTCACTCCTGAGAACCTCCCAACTACATTCCCAAACTCACACTCGCCCCTCCCTTTCAACTTGGTTTCACTCAGTGTCACCACATCCATCTTTCTTCTCACAAACATACTGCCTATCTCTCCCCTTTTACTCTCATCTGTACCACATCCGCGCACATTAAAACACCCAAGACTTAGGGTACTGGTTGGAAAGCTCTTAGATTCTCTTATGCTTTTAATTTTTTTAGGAATGTCCTCTGTGGGGCTACAGGTAGAAGGATTTCTAGTCCTATCCCCCGTCCCGTGGAAAATGGAAAGACCTGGTGGTAGCGCTCTTTTCCTCCACCACAGGGTAGGCGAAAAAAGGAAATGAATATTCATAGAAATGGTACAGGACAATAACAAGGGGTTGCGGGACAGCATAACGGAGGGAAAGTCGCAGTATAATAAAAGTGTCATCAATTCTCTATGAACAGAGTCTTCCTCTATCACAGACAAAATAATGTTTGGCTCTGGTCCGTAGGGGCGCCCCATACAAACTCTATAGTATCAACTGCATCTTACTTTGCCACAATAACATGCAGGCAATACCCCAGACTGGGAATGACGATACACACCGTAGAAAATTATTTCAATAGTATGGAGATTCGGAGCATGTGTGAATAACAAAGCGTCCTTTAGACGATTAAAAAGCTAGCAAGTGGATGGTGTCGTCATGAAATCACATTTAGGGAGTACTTCTGCCGATTTCTAAATGTGCAGCTTAGAGAATATAGCTTTGCTAGACTCTTAAGACCCTTCACTTATTGTAAATATGTCGATGACATTTTTTGAAGTTAGGAATGAGTCACATCTGAGGAATTCAAACAGCAAACAGCCTCCGTATTCAATTTCACCTACGAACTCAATATGCATAACAAGATCTCTTTCCTCGACATCTTAATTCACTCAGAAACCAGATACGAGGCGACAGTTTACCGAAAAAGACTGACATAGGTAGATGCCTAAATGCTACAAGTGAGTGCCCCTAACGTAACAAATTTAATGTCATTCAGGCATTTTTTTCTTTGTCTCCTCTTTTACAAGTGGGTCCTTGATGCACTTGGCCCCTATTCTCCGAGATCATTTGTTTTCCTTCTTCCAATTCCCCATCAGACACCATGTTTTCAGTTCTACATACCTTTTCATGTTTACTTTGTCACTATGTTTTACTTCAATCGTTTTTTTTTTGTTTCTTTTTTTGTTTTTTGCACAGGTTTCAGTTACAATTTCGCTTCCTGTTTTACTCGGCTTTGTGTGATATTTGGTTACAAGGGTCATGACTCACCCAGTTCCTTCCTCGCCAAAAGCTACTTCCCTTTTTCAGTAACAACATAACTTTTGCATCGTCCAGTTAGTCAAAATTTTTATGTTTGCCCTTTACACATTGCTCTTCTGTGTAAATATATTCCATATGGGTTCACACAATAGTTACCTATTTGCACGCATGACCATTTATTCCTCCACATAGGGCACTTTCTCCGCCACCTTGGTGGTTGTGTTTCTCATGTTACTTTTTTTTTTCTCACGATACCTTTTGCTTAATTTTTATTGTATGTTATTGTTTTTGCATCACTCTTGGTGTATTTCTCTGTATTTTAGTACATTAAATGGTACACATTTCGTCATGATTACCCATTTGTACGCGTGACCATTTATTTATTCACATGTGACACTTGGTCCACCAGCGTGGTGGTTGCGTTCCTCATATTATCTTTTTATGTTTCTCATATTATCCTTTTGTTTCACTTTTATTGTGTTGTTGTTTTTGTCTCATGTTACATTTTTGTGTTTCTCATGTTACCTTTTTTTTTTTTTACTTTTTTATGTTATTATTTTTGTCTCACTCTTGATGTATTTCTATGTATCTTAATAAATCAAATGATACACATATCGTCATGATTAACGAAACTAGGACTTCACCAACGTCCTCTCCCAGTTGCAGCCCGGACCATATGAAAACAAGTTCACTATATGTAACTCCTTATAACGCTAAAGACGACTCCTAGACGGGAATCGAAACGTCGGGCTACATAAACCCTTGAAATCGAGTCTAGTGCTTTACTCTCTTCACCAATATAGGTCCCAGGCTCCAAATCTTCACGTATATGTCTACAGTGTATATATATATATATATATATATATATATATATATATATATATATATACATATATATAAATATATAAATATATATATATATATATATATATATATATATAAGTCAACGTAGTTATAGTGTCACCCTTCCTTTTCATAATACTGAGATGTCCCGTGTTCCTACATTCTATGTCATCTGTGTACTGTGTTGTATAGTGATTAGCTATCAACCAAAGCTCTCTTTCTTTTCATTCCCCTCTTCTACTTCTCCCCATCCTCATCCTAAAATTTTTTTCCTCTTCATCCTCCTCTTCATCCTCCCTCTACTTATGAGTCCTACTCGTCTTCCTAGTTTTCTTTTTATTTCCTTTGCACTTCCTTGTCCTACTCTTCAATTCTCTTTACTTTTCCTTCTCCCCATCCTCATCCTAACATTTTTCTCCTCTTCATCCTTTTCTTCCTCCTTTCCTTCTACTTACGAGTCCTACTCGTCTTCCTATTTTTTCTTTTCTTCCTTTCAACTTCCTCATCCTACTCTTCATTTCTCTCTTACTTTTCCTTTTCCCTTTCTTCAACCTATTACTTTGTTACCTCTTATTTTTGTTTCTTTGAAATGTCTCTTATTTTACTTCTATATTTTCCTCTTCTCCTGCTCTTCCTCACCTTTCTTAGTCTCCCGCTACACTTTTCTTTTTTCATTCTCTTCTTCATTTCCCTTATAATGATATTTTTAATTTCCCTTATTTTACTCGTTTACTTCCTTCTTCCCTCTTCACCATCTTCCTTTCCTCTTTCTGCTCTTTCTCATTTTCTTCAGTCTCTTATTCCGAATTTTCCTCCTTTCCTTTCTCCTTTATATATTTTTCGTTTACTTTTTTATGATTCTTTTTCACTTCCTTCTTTTTATTTCTTGATTTCTTCTCCGTCTTTTTATCCTTCTTTATTCTTTTTATTTCTTCCTCTTTTTATTCCTTTTTCCTCTTGTGTATTTTTTCTCTTCTTCCTCCTTCTGTTCCTCACCCTCCTCCTAGTCCTCGATTTGCGCCTGTACCTGATACTGCATCTGAAGTCGTGCCGTAAACTTAGGCTGTCTTGTTAACAGCTCGTTATTTTTCCTTCCCGCGCCAACACAGCAGAACACTTGCGTCCCAACTTCAAACCATGTATGCATACGACAATGGCGGTCGCAATAGCAGCCCGAGTGGCGTTGTAAATCAAAGGGCAAGTAGCTTACAATGGAAAGCTTTCAACTACAATCGAATATATCATATTTGTTGCACATAAGAACACAATAACATATTAATGAAGGAGACTACAATAAACCATAAGAAATACACTAGGCAGTTCCATATCCACCAACAGCTATTATCCCTATCGGTAAAGTTCTCTAACCTTTTCTTAAAAGAGACGAAATGTTCATGGTTACAAAGTCTATTCCATTCGTTGATTACTCTATCGGTAAACCAGTTCTTACCTCTTTCCTTCTTAAATCTAAATTTGTCCAATTTAAACCCAGTATTGCGAGCCCGGCCCTGTTGTCTTGATATGATGACCTTGTTTGCATTACCCTTGTTAAAGCCTTTAATTCAATTGAACACCTCCATTAGATCACCTGGCACTCTGTGTCTTTCCAGAAACTACAAAACGCATGAACACACTCAAACACATACACATAAACACCCGCAGACACACATACACACACACACACACACACACACACACACACACACACACACACACACACACACACACACACACACACACACACACACACACACACACACACACAAAGAGAGAGAGAGAGAGAGAGAGAGAGAGAGAGAGAGAGAGAGAGAGAGAGAGAGAGAGAGAGAGAGAGAGAGAGAGAGAGAGAGAGAGAGAGAGAGAGAGAGAGAGAAATGATCAAGAAGAGATGGGTAAAACACCTGGAAGAAAAAAATATAATAAACACAAGCAAATTGTGTTCAGACAGGGAAGATCATGTACTACAAATTTAATCTGTTTTTACTCAAGACTAATAGATATCATAAAGGAAAGGGATGTATGGCCTGATTGTGCTTGTTGGACTTAGAAAAGGCTTACAAAAAAGTATAAAAAACAATGGAACATATAGGAGGGGTACAAGGCAACCTACTAAAATGGATGGAGGACTTCCTGAACGGTAGAAAGATGATAGTAGTACTTAGAGAGAAATATTCAGGTTGGAAGGAGGTGATTAGTGGAGTTCCACAAGAACCTGTATTGGCTCCAATAATGTTTGTTGTTTATGTGAATGATATGGATGATGATCTGGAATGTTACATGAGCTTCTTTGCAGACGACGCTAAATTGTTAAGGAAAGGAAAAACCGAAACGGATTGCGAATCACTACAGGAAGACCTGAATAAGGTTTGGAAGTGGAGTCAGAAATGGGAAGTGCACTTCAACATTAAGAAGTGTAGCATAATGTAGTTTGGAAAAAGCAAAAATAGAATATCAGGACAATATAAAATTGGAACTAAGGAGGTAAAGAAAGTGGATCTGAAGAAGATCTGGGAGTAATTATCTCAAAAGACTTGTCCTCTGATAAACAAACAAACGAAATTGTCGGAGAAGCCTATAAATTGCTAAGATTAATAAAAGTGGCATTTACATATTTGGACGAAGAAATTATTTAAAAATATTAGTCACACTGATAAGGACTAGATTAGAATATGCACACACACACACACATATCTTGATGATTACAAAAGCTATGTAGATAGAGAGAAAATCTCTGCAGGGTCACCCATATCGAACAGATTTTTTAAGAAAGATCAGACAAAGAGCAACTCGCATACACAGTCGCAGGACCCACTGCTATCTGCCACGTCCCTGATGGCGAACAGGGAAATTCCCCAATAGATATATGGGGTATAGTCATAATGAAGGCGTGAGTCATTGGGCACCGTATAGATATATAGGGTTTCACCTAATATAATGAATAATATGACACCAGAGAAATATCTCACCAGAAAATAGTTGGCAGGGAGGTGAGATTACTGCCAAAAAAGCCCTACATAGCTACCATGAAAATTACAAACAAAACAAAACCGGGCGTTCCTGTTGGAGCACTTGTGGTTGCCCAAAATTATCTCTGTGCAGTGTTAGATGTGTCTATCGAAATAAAATGCAAGGGAACCAAGGCGGAACAAAAGAAAATTGCTACGAGTTTTACTCAAATTTTGACACAAACGCAGAGCCCTCTTGAGACGCTATACCGAAACGGAATATGAATAGAGGCTTTGAAACCCCAAGGGGTCTTCTTAAGTTGAACAATGATGACGATTTTTCTGGATTTGGTAAGTACGAAAGAGGAAATTTGAGTTGAATCATAGGCATGGAAAGGGAGATGAGTGGGAGAAGAAATTAATGGAATTAAGAAAGAGATTGTAATTTTAAAGGAGGACTATTTCTAAGTAAACAGATAGGTATGCGATCTAAACAAAAAGAATGCCGAAATAAATAACGAGCTAAGTGGGTTAAAAAATAACTAATTGAGGTTAAATGTGAAAATGAAAAGATGGAAAACAATGATACCTCCAGTAGTAAGAATGAAAAAAGCGGTGCACCACAAAATACAAGGAATGTCTGAAAGAATTGAAGAAATTTTAGATAAGGATATTTTGCAAAAAAATTTAGAAATGGAATGAAAACAGAGAAAACGAAGAAATAGCTTTTAAAGAAATAGTACAGCAACAAATGCAGGAGTATGTAAAGGACACCATTATTCAAGTAATCAAAGAAAAAGCAAATTGGGTCAGAGATAGTGTGGATTATGGATTACAGAAAAAACATGGTGTGGTTAGGTACTTGAAAGAAAGAGCAGAAAAATAAGTAGCAAAAACAATTCTAAATGAAGTACAAGACGATGATCAAGAAGTAGAAAAAGAAATAGAAGAATTATATAGACAATATTCTAAAGCAAGTATGAGACAATATTCTAAAGCAAGAAAATGAAAATTTTCTAGACTGGATTTACTACTTACAACAGAACCTAAAATTGTGGATAAAATTAAATTCAAGACACTATTTCGAAAAGATGAAAAAAATGGAAAATGGCAAATATATATCAACCATAGAAATTAATATTTAAAATTGCGCAGAGAGTAAAAAAGAAACTACGAAAAAGACATCATAGAAAAATACAAAAACAAACCTAAATTATTTCATAGATATGTGTTTGGTAAATTTAAAAATAAACAGGAAATGGTGCAACTACGCCACGGAAACATTGAATATATAAAATATTTATAAATGGCTTAAGTTATGAACAATCACTTTAAGTCGGTTTTCACTTGAGAAAAAAGTACAGCATTAGGACGAAGGAAATGAAATGCGATCCCCTCCCTATGAAGGAAATAACAATAACACAAAAAGAAATAATGGATCAACTAACGAACCTTGATGTCATGAAATTACAAGGCCCAGCGGAATTGCAAATTGAATACTAAAATAGTGTAAAAGATAATGGACAGAGCATATAACTTAGTAAGTTGGTCACTCAAAGAAAAAAAGAACATCAAAGGACTGGAAAAATGGTAATATTGTATCAGGAGGAAACAAAGAAGAACCAACAAATTACAGACCAGTCTCCCTTACAAGCACTGTAGCCAAAATTTGAAGAAGAAAAAAAACACATTAAGAAAACAATATAATAAACCCGAGAACATTGGATTCAGACAGGGAAGATCATGTGCCACAAACTTAATGTGTTTCAACTCAAAACTAATAGATATAATACAAGAAAGGGATGGATGGGTTGATTGTGCTTTTCTAGACTTACAAAAAGCTTTCGACAAAATACCACACAAAAATTATTAAAAAACAGATAAATAAATAACAAAATAGAAACCATAGGAAACTATATATACATGGTAAATTACTAAACTGGATAGAGGGTTTCTTGCATGGCATAAAAATGAGAGTAGTGTTCAGAGAAAAGAGTTCAGCTTGGGAGGTGATTAGTGAGGTTCCACAGGGATCAGTATTGACTCCAGTATTGCTCGCTATTTATGTGAATGACATGGATGAGGATGTGGAATGTTACATGAACTTCTTTGAAGATGATGCTAAATTGCTGAGGAAAGTGAATACTGAATCGGATTGTGAATCACTATAGAGAGACCTGAACAAGGTTTGGAAATGAAGTCAGAAGTGGGAGATAGACCATGGCAAATCACACACACACATGCTTACCTACATAGGAAGCACAAACATAAAATCTAAGAATATGAGGGGAATTCTTGGTAATTTTGTCTGGTATTAGCGTCTCATCTATTCTGTATGGAAAGTCATGCTACTAGAGTTGTTTATTTAGCTGAGGGGATTGTGAATCACTACAGAGAGACCTGAACAAGGTTTGGAAATGAAGTCAGAAGTGGGAGGTAGACCATGGGAAATCACACTCAAACATATATACACATACACATACTCACCTACATACGAAACACAAACATAAAATTTAAGAATATGAGGGTAATTCTTGGTAATTTTTTTCTAGTATTAGCGTCTCATCTATTTTGTATGGAAAGTCATGCTACTAGAGTTTTTTTTTTTTTTAGCTGAGGGGAACCCTTATTTCCTCATATACAATGATGAAGAGATTTCTCGTACAATTATCTTATTCATTCACTTTGATTCTAAACAGTTTCATTCAGGTTAGGGAAAGGTCCTCACTACCCTAGGTACGAGTATTATGAATGGAGGCAGTGATGGTTGCAAGGTATGTTCAGGGAATAAACGGTGAATATATATAAAACAAAATTTACTTATTCATAGTTATTAATAGATATGGGCATAAGAATAAAAGAAACTGCAAGAATCCACAAGCCCTTCACTAAGTAGTTCCATGTTCATGCTCTCTTAGCACTTTAGGTTAATTCTAGATGATCTTCATATGAGAACATGGTACGGAAGGAAGAGAACGATGATAAATGGGAGGAACTAGTGTGAAAAGAGAAGTGTGGAGAAGTGTGAAATTATTAGATAATGGAAAAATGGCGTGAGGAGCAAATTTAATAACAAAAGGCAAGAAGGGGAAGAAGCATTACTGAATTCGTTAAGAATAACGACGTATATTATTAAAAATAAAAGGCAAAAAAAAGAAAAAACAGACAAAAACAAAGAGAAAATGGAAAAATATTATGAAAATCACATTAGTTGGAAGGTCAACTAAGTGGAAGAGAGTTGAAAGAAAAAAAGAAGAGAGCCCGCGGAGGAAAAGGATGGATGAGAGATGGAGATGCTGCCAGGGGTGGTGAAGCGGAGTAGAGGGAGAGATGGGAAAGGGAAAGGAAATAGAGTAAAGAGGATCAGGAGTGATTGACAGGGGAAAAGAAAATAGAGAAAAAGGGAAAAGCTAGAAAGGAGAACAGGAAGAGATTAAGGAAGAGACGAGCGGACGTGAGGAATGTGTCAAGGGTGTTAGGGAAAGTATAAGGGAAAATGAAAAGGGAAGAAGGAAAGGGAGGGCCAGGGTAAGAGTAGGAGTGGAGGGTGAATGATGATATATAATAGAGGGGAGATTGGGAGGAGAGGAGGGGAGGCCTGAGAAAAAAAGAAAGTAAGAGGGAGAAGAAGGAATGAAAGAGGAAAGGAAGTGAGGAAAGGGAGAATGAGGGAAAGAGTAAGAGGGGAATATCGCGAGGCGAGATGAAAAGAGTGGGAAAAGAGGAGACAAAAAGAAGAAGCAAAAAGGAGAAGTGTGAAACGGGCAAGTAAGAACAGGAAAAGAAGGGAAAGGATGTGAAGGGTAAAAAGAGGAAAAGGTGAAAAAAAAAGCAGAACGTGGGGACAAGAATGAAGAATACGCAGAAAGAAAAATGATACATACTAGAGGAAAGAGGGGTGCGACGAAAAATATTACATATTTCTGAGAGATGAGTAACGAATACTGATGTCATGGAAAAGGTTGGGAGTATAAGGTACGGGTACAGTATGGGGGAAACGTAGGATTATCAGATCATGGGGGGAGCGGAGAAGGGAGGAGAGGGAGAGGAGGATACAGTAGAGGTGAAGGAGTTCATATGAAATAAAATGAGAAATATCTGCAATGGAAAGGAAGCGAATGTAAAACAATCAAAGAAAATAAGGATGGAGATAAGTATGAGAAGAAGGATGGGGATGTGGGTAATAATAATAATAAGGATAAGGATAAGGATAAAGATAAGGATAAGGATAAGGATAAGGATAAGGATAAGGATAAGGATAAGGATAAGGATAAGGATAAGGATAAGGATAAGGATAAGGATAAGGATAAGGATAAGGATAGGGATAGGGATAGGGATAAGGATAAGGATAAGGACAAGGATAAGGATAAGGATAAGGATAAGGATAAGGATAAGGATAAGGATAAGGATAAGGATAAGGATAAGGATGAGGATAAGGATAAGGATAAGGATAAGGATAAGGATAAGGATAAGGATAAGGATAAGGATAAGGATAAGGATAAGGATAAGGATAAGGATAAGGATAAGGATGAGGATGAGGATGAGGATAAGGATAAGGATAAGGATAAGGATAAGGATAAGGATAAGGATAAGGATAAGGATAAGGATAAGGATAAGGATAAGGATAAGGATAAGGATAAGGATAAGAGTGAGGGTAAGGGTGATGAAGAGCATATGGATGAATATGAGGATGAAGATGAGGATGAGGTATGAGGTATAAGGATGAGGATGAGGATGAGGATAAGGATAAGGATGAGGATAAGGGTGAGGATAAGGATGAGGATGATGAGGAGGATGAGGATGATGAGGATGATGAGAATGACGATGAGGATGAGGATGAGGATGAAGATGGGAATGAGGATGAGGATGAGGATGAGGATAAGGGTGAGGATGAGGATGAGGATAAGGATGAGGATGAGGATGAGGATGAGGATGAGGATGAGGATGAGAATGAGGATGAGGATGAGGATGAGGATGAGGATGAGGATGAGGATGAGGATGAGGATGAGGATGAGGATGAGGATGAGGATGAGGATGAGGATGAGGATGAGGATGACGATGAAGATGAGGATAAGAATGACGATAAGGATGAGTATGAGGATGTGAATAAGGATAATAAGGAGAGGGACGATGAAAATTAGAATAAGGAAGCGAATGAAAGTAGGGACGAGGATGAGAATGAAGAATAAGAATATAGTAAACAGAAAAAAAGAAGACAAAAAAAAGAGAGAGAAAGAGGAGTATGAGCATAAAAAAGAGGAATAAATGGAAGAGGAAAAGGAAAAGAAAAAGAAC
>NC_134784.1:45970335-45972835 GCF_046742065.1 Oratosquilla oratoria | reverse complement strand
AAGGGAAGGGGAATGGCAAAGGAAAGGGCAAAGGGAAGGGGAATGAGAAGTGGAAATGCTCGCTCTTCTTAGGGGTTAAGATTGTGTTGTACGAGGACGCCCTTTTCGCTCTGTATTTTACCAGCGTTTTGTGAAGCTGCAATGCCGTCTTGATGCCTGAGCGACTGAGCGCACCAGGCTAAGCATCAGAATCTCTGCACCGAAATCAAAAGCTTTGGCGTTTGGCTTCCGATACAAGGAAGATTTTCTCTTCGCCCAAAGTATGATTTTTAATCTGGTCAGCAAATTCCAGTACTTGGAGAGATGAGAGTCTCACATTCGACAGGGAAGTATCCCACCTCAAGAAAAGACACACGGCTAGAACAAAGGTTATGAGAGCGATGACGGTGAAAGCACTTAAGGCAACACACCGAATCCTTTGCGGATTTTACGTCCAGGCAGTCTACTCCATAGTTAATTAATCATCCCTACCCAACATAAGAAAAGGTGACCTGAACTGTTTTGCGGGTTCAAAAGTGAGATAAGTTTTGTAACCTTCAGCTGAAAGTATCAGTTTCTCACCTCGTCTTGGTGGTCAGGTTAGCTCCACAACCACTGGACTACTTTGGGTTGCGGTTTCTTCAGGTATATGTGGATCTACCGTATGCGGACCACTGGTATCTATCTCCATTGTAGTTGCCACCAACAGAATTCTTCACTATGGACCTTTCTGAAAGGAAAAGTTAATATGACCTTACACACACAGGCAGAGGCCCAGATCAACTCTGTGAGGCGGCCGGGGTGCGGTCTCCACAAAACAGACGAGTAAGCAGACTCACATCAAGGCCACGCATTTCCGAATTCCTCCTCGTGACCAATGGTCTAGCTTTCGGCAGGAGACTCTGACTCCTCTACGCTTCAAAGCAAAGCTATCGCTATCCAACGGGCTTTGGAGCATGCCTGTAGTAATAAACGTGAAGGGCAGGAGGGGAGAGATTAAGTGGAAGAGGAAAGGAAAGGGAAAGGCCAAGGGGAAGGGTAAGAGGAAGGGGAAGGGGAGGGGGAAGGGGAAGGGGGAGGGGGAGGGGGAGGGAAAGGGGGAGGGGAAGGGGAACTGGAGGGGAAGGGGAAGGGGAAGGGGAACTGGAGGGGAAGGGGAAGGGAAGGGGAAGGGGAAAGGGAAAGGGAAAGGGAAAGGGAAGGGGAAGGGGAAGGGGAAGGGGAAGGGGAAGGGGAAGGGGAAGGGGAAAGGGAAAGGGAAAGGGAAAGGGAAAGGGAAAGGGAAAGGGAAAGGGAAAGGGAAAGGGAAAGGGAAAGGGAAAGGGAAAGGGAAAGGGAAGGGGAAGGGGAAGGGGAAAGGGGAGGGGAATTATAACTGTAATTGTAATTGTAATTGTAATTGTAATTGTAATTATAATTGTAATTGTAATTGTAATTGCAATTGCAATTGCAATTGTAATTGTAATTGTAATTATAATTGTAATTGTAATTGTAATTGTAATTATAAATATAATTGGAATTGGAATGGGAATGGGAATTGGAATTGGAATTGGAAGGGGATACGTAAATGGAAACGGAAGGGAACGGGAAAGAGAAGAGAAAGGGGAAGGGGAAGGAAAGGGGAAGGGGAAGGAGAAGGGAAAGGGAAAGGGGAAGGGGAAGGGGAAGGGGAAGGGGAAGGGGAAGGGGAAGGGGAAGGGGAAGGAGAAGGGGAAGGGGAAGGGGAAGGGGAAGGGGAAGGGGAAGGGGAAGGGGAAGGGGAAGGGAAGGGGAGGGAAGAGGGAAGGGGAAGGGGAAGGGGAAGGGAAGAGGGAAGGGGAAGGGAAGGGGGAAGGGGAAGGGGAAGGGGAAGGGGAAGGGGAAGGGGAAGGGGAAGGGGAAGGGAAGAGGGAGGGGAAGGGAAAGGGGAAGGGGAAGGGGAAGGGGAAGGGGAAGGGGAAGGGGAAACGGAAGGGGAAGGGGAAACGGAAGGGGAAGGGGAAGGAGAAGGGAAAGGGAAAGGGGAAATGGAAACGGAAGGGGAAAGGGTATGGGAAAGAAAATGTGAAGAGGTAAGGAAAAGAGAAGGGTGACGAGGAATTGAAAGGGGAAGGGGGGAGGGAAGAGGAAGCAGAAAAAGAATGTTAAGGGAATTTGCAAGGGTAGACGAAATAAGGAAAATGAACGGGAATGAAGGAAAGGGAAGGAAACAGGGAAGAGAAACGAAAGAGAAAAGAGAGAGGGAAAACGAACGGGGAGAAAAGATTTTGGTTATGTTTGCGATGACAAACCTAGGGATGCAGATGTGTCGATGAGACAATGCAAAAATGAAGAGAAAAAGTGAGGGAAGCATACTTTTTCTCATAATTAACATTCATTGAAAGACTCAAAAGCATAAAATAAGAAAAGAAACCAACTCGAAATAGTTATAAAAGAAATTTAATGTACCTAATCAAAATAAGTTTCGAAAAAGAAAATAAGAAAAAAAAATCGAGACCTTCCTGAAACTTTAGGCAATTCTTTTTATTATGGCTACTTCCAC
>NC_134784.1:45952835-45960335 GCF_046742065.1 Oratosquilla oratoria | reverse complement strand
ATAAATGAAGAAAAAGGAGAAAAAAAGGGAGGAAGAAGATGAAGAAGAAGAAGAAGAAGAAGAAGAAGAAGAAGAAGAAGAAGAAGAAGAAGAAGAAGAAGAAGAAGAAGAAGAAAATAAAGAAGACGAAGAAGAAGAAGAAGAAGAAGAAGAAGAGAGGAGAAGAGGAAGAGAAGAGGAGGAGAAGAAGAAGAAGAAGAAGAAGAAGAAGAAGAAGAAGAAGAAGAAGAAGAAGAAGAAGAAGAAGAAGAAGAAGAAGAAGAAGAAGAAGAAGAAGAAGAAGAAGAAGAAGAAGAAGAAGAAGAAGAAGAAGAAGAAGAAGAAGAAGAAGAAGAAGAAGAAGAAGAAGAAGAGAAATAAAAGTAGGGGAAGAAGTAAAGGAAGAACTGAAGGAGCATTAGGTAAAGATGAAGCAGAGGGACAAGGTGGTCCAGTAGCAGGCGCAGAATGGTGAAAAGGAGGTTGCAGTAAAAAATGAGGAGGAGGGAGAGACGGAACATGAACTGCTGGAGGAGGAGGAGTGGAGAGAGGAAAAAGAGGAGAAGGAGGAAAGGATAGAGGAGAGAAGGAGGAGAAGTGGAGTAGTAGTAGTAGGAGTAATATGGATAGAATGAAGGACAATTGCAGAATCAAAAGTAGAGTAGAAGTAGATAAAGAAGATTTAAACAAAATAGTAATAATAGGAGGAGGAGAGGAAAAGAAGGAGGAAAGGAAATGAAGGACCAGAGGTAAGGGTAAAAACAAAAGCAACAGAAAGAGGGCCTCTGAGAAGTAGAAGGGGTTCTAGGAGGAAGATGAGAGGGAGTAGATTAAGGGAAGGACGACAGTTAAGATCTACTTCCCAGCGTTTCTATTGTGGACAATCTCCAGTCATGGGAGTAGGCGGAAGAGAAGTAGTACTAGGAGGAGAATTATGGGGTCGGGGTAGAGGAGGAAGAGAGAAAAGATGAGTGCTGCTAGAAAAAGAAACAGAAGAAGGATGAACAGGTGCAGCAGAAGAACATGAGAAGGGGCATGAGAGTCTGAAAACATGAGTATGAGAGGGAAGAAGGGAGGAGGATAAGTAAGAGGATGAAAAAGAAAATACGAATAGGGAAAAGGATAGAAATGAGAATGAATTTGAAAATGGGGGTGAGGAGGAGAAGTGAGAGAGGGAGATATAGAAATATTAAGAGAGGTTGAGGAAGAAGAAAAGGAAAAACAAGGGGATAGGAAAGAGGTGTAGTATGGAAATATGAATGAAAATGAGAAGAGGAGGAGCATTATTTGGAGGAATAGACTGGGAAATGGGGTAAAAAACTAGAAAAGAATCGGGAAACATCGCATTGTGGACAAAAGACATTGGGAGGAGTTAGACATGAATGGAAGAATTTGAAGGAGATGCTTCTTCAAGTAAAATAGTTTCCTGTGGTTGATGGAAAAAAAAAGAAGAACAAGTAGAAAGCAAAGGAGGTAAAAAAAAAAAAAAAGACGAAGAAGAAGAGGCGAACGAGGAAGGGACACGAAAAGGCTAAGTAGAAGAAAGATTACTGAAATAAAAAAAATAAGAGTGTATAATAAAAATATATTATAAAATTAGTATTGCTAATAGAATAGGAAAAGAATGATATCAAGAAGGAAAGGCTGGAAGAAGTAAAATATAATGAAAAAGAGAAGGATGAGAATTGCAAAGGGCTTGAAACGTGAAATGGAGGGAGGGAGGTAAGGAGGAGAAAATGATAAAAAAGATAAAGAGAAACAAGGGAGAAAGAAAAAGAGGAATGAATAAAGAATAAATGAAAAAAGAAAGAGAGAAAAAAGAAAAAAGGGAAACACATGAAAAAATATAAGGAAAATTAAGCAAGTGAAATAGAAAGGGTAAGAGAAAGAAAAACGAAAATGGAATAGAAAAAAAAAACGAGGAGACATAGAAAGAAATAAAGATGAAGAATTGGAAGCAAAAGAAAACGATAAAGAGAAAAGACGAAGAGGAGGGAGAGTAAAAGAAAGGAAAGAGGACGATGATGATCTAGAAGAGAAAAAGAAAGAGGAAGAATAAGAGGAGGAAGAGGAAGAGGAAGAGGAAGAGGAAGAGGAAGAGGAAGAGGAAGAGGAAGAGGAAGAGGAAGAGGAAGAGGAAGAGGGAGAAGGAGAGGAAGAGGATGAGGAAGAGGAAGAGGAAGAGGAAGAGGAAGAGGAAGAGGAAGAGGAAGAGGAAGAGGAAGAGGAAGAAGAAGAGGAAGAGGAGGAGGAAGAGGAAGATGAAGAGGAAGAGGAGGAATAAGAGGAAGAGGAATGAGAAGATAATAAAGTAGAGGAAGAGGAAGAGGAAGAGAGAGAGGAATAGGAATAGGAAGAGGAAGAGGAAGAGGAAGAGGAAGAGGAAGAGGAGGAGGAGGAGGAAGAGGAAGAGGAAGAGGAAAATGAAGGGGAAGTGGATGAGGAAGAGGAAGAAGAAGGTTAAGAGGAAGAGCAAGAGCAAGAGGAAGAGGAGGAATAAGAGGAAGAGGAATGAGAAGAGAATTAAGAAGAGGAAGAGGAAGAAGAAAAGAAGAGAAAGAGGAAGAGCAAGCGGAAGAGGAGGAGGAATAGGAAGAGGAGGAGGAAGAGGAGGAGGAATAAGAGGAAGAGGAAGAGGAAGAGGAGGAGGAAGTGGAAGAGGAAGAGGAAGAGGAGGTATAAGAGGAAGAGGAATGAGAAGATAATAAAGTAGAGGAAGAGGAAGAGGAAGAAAAAGAGGAAGAGGAAGAGGAAGAAGAAGAAGATGAGGAAGAAGAAGAAGAACAGAAAGGGGAAGAGGAAGAGGAAAAAGAAGAGGAAGAAGAGAAAAAGGAAGAGGAAGAGGAGGAGGAAGAGGAAGTGGAAAAGGAAGTCGAAGAGGAAGAGAAAGAGGAAGAGGAAGAGGAAGAGGAAGAGGAAGAGGAAGAGGAAGAGGAAGAGGAAGAAGAAGAGGAAGAGGAAGAGGAAGTGGAAGAGGAAGAGGAAGAGGAATTGGAAGAGGTAGAGGAAGAGGAAGAGGAAGAGGAAGAGGAAGAGGGAGATGTAGAGGAAGAAGAAGAGGGAGATGAATTTTAAAGAGGAATAGGAAGACGAAAATGATAAAGAGAAAGAGGAAGAAGAGGAAGAGGAAGAATAAAAGGAAGTGGAAGAAGAAGAGGAGCAGCTAGCAAAACAGTAAGATGAAATATAAGAAATAGAACAAGTGGACGAGGAAGTGGGGGCGTGTTGTATTCGGTGCAGATAAACTCCATTTGATATCATGCTGTGTATGTGGAGTTATCGAAGTAGAAAAATATTGGTTTAAGAAGCCTAACATTAAGTAAGCATAGTAAAGGTTTAAGTGACCAGCATTCTACTTTTGAGTTGAGAGGAGCAGGCGGAAATGTTTAAGACAGACAGACAGACAGACAGACAGACAGACAGACAGACAGACAGACAGACAGACAGACAGACAGACAGACAGACAGACAGACAGACAGACAGACAGACAGACAGACAGACAGACAGACAGACAGACAGACAGACAGACAGACAGACAGACAGACAGACAGACAGACAGACAGACAGACAGACAGACAGACAGACAGACAGAGGAGGAGAATGAAAGCGGATACCTAGGAAAAGAAAGGGGACAAAGAAGAAAGAGACGACTACAATTAGGAGAATGTGGAGGATGAGAAGAAGTTGGAGTTCGATGAGGAGAAGGAGGAAGGGAGGAGGAGGAGAGGGCGTAGGAGGAGGAGAAGGAGAAGGAAGAGGAGGAGTACGAGAAAGACGAGGAAAACTGCGACTATGACGAAAAGACGACAAGAATGATTAGGAAAACGAAGAGAAGGAAGGCGAGGAAAAGGAGTAAAGAGGAGAGGTATGAGGAAGAGGAGGAAGGAAAATAAGGTGAGGCCGGAGATGAGGAGGACGAGGAGGAGAAGCATGTAAGTAACTGTAAATAGAAGGAAAAGGAAGAGGGGGAGAAGGAAGAGGAGGGTGAAGAGGAGGGGTAATATAAGGAAGAGGAGTATGACAAGTAGGAGGAAGAGGATAAGGAAGAGGAGGATTAGGAGGAGTAGAATAAAGATAAAGAAGAGGACGACGGCGAGTAGGGAGAAGAGGAGAAGGAAGAGGAGGACAAGGATGACAAGGAAGATAAGGAGAAGGTGACGAGTAGGGGAAAGAGAAGGAAGAGGTAGGTGAAGAGAAGAAGGCATATAAGAAGGCTGTGAAGGATTAAGTTGAGTTCGGACTTGAGACTTGGACCTTATCCAATTCCCGTCTTTGGTTTTTATTCTACTGTTTGATCTCATTTACCTTAGATATTGATACCATAAGAGATACGTTAAAAATGTATCGCTTAATCCTTTGGATACGGTAACATCCATTAATAGTTTAATGTTTACCTACTTTAGACGATTGCATTCTGTCATGTGGTCGTCATCATAATAGAGGTACACTGGGAGAAAGAAAAGGAGAGAAAGTAAACATGAGTATACATAAATGACAGAGGAATAATGAAAAGAATAAATAAAAGTTAGAAAAAATAAAGGAGGGGGAAGATTGAAGTAGATGGAAAAAGGCAAAAACGATCAGTAAAGATGACATAACCGTGACATACGAAAGAAATGTGAACAGATTATGAAAGAGAGTAGATGTATGAAAAATGACACAAAGAATAAAATAAGGTGAAGAAGACCAAGTAGATAGAAAGGAATAATATTAATCTTCGACAATGACCCAGGCAATTGTCTTGCTGAAGGTAAACCTCCCTTCTCTCTTTTCTAACCTACTTGGAATCCATATTGCTAGGTTTGTTTAGGTGTGGACTGGTAAGCTAAAAGAAATTTCCTTTGTTAAAATCCATCTTGATTAATTCTCTTGCAAATAACGACGTCTTATAAATTCAGCTTTATTGCCACTTGGTTATTTTCTTCAGCTAAAATAAACAAATAAACAAATAAATAAATAAATAAGTTAACAAATAGATAAATAAATAGATAAATAAAAGAATAAAAATAATAATAATATATGTATATATGTAAATATATATATATATATATATATATATACATATATATATACATATGTACATATGTGCATATATACATATATATATATATATATATATATATATATATATATATATATATACTATAATAAAGTAGTAGCCTCTGTCTGTCTGTCTTTTTATTTCTCTATTTAATTATTTATTTTTGTTCACGAACTCCTCCCAGGATTTTTGAGATAGACCTCCATAACCATATATATTCTCATACCGTATCACTCCAGGTGCTTGGATAACTATATTTCATTTCCCCCCAAAATTATTTTGGTTAGTGTTAAGGGTTAAAGTTAGGTGGTTTATGATGTAGCATTTTTATGACATAAGAATTAATATGATCAAACAAACCATTGTATGTGTCCATAAATATTATTTACATTTGTGAAATTAATGCTGCCAAAAACCATTATAGCATTTGTAAAAAGAAACCATGTAAATGTAAAATGATTGTATAATTTTACCAAATGTTAAAATATTGATTATCTTTATTCAAAATTAGTGCTGGAGGAAATAGATCATTCACAAACTCCTGGGGTTTTGCAGATAAACCCCGTATAACCATATATATTCTGATGATAAATAAACGAGATACATTTCTTCACCATTTAGGTGTAGACATTTATTGTCATCCACACACACAGACACACACACACACATGCACATACACACTCACGCAAAAGAATGTGCACATATGATATTTGTGTTTGTGTATGTATGTATTTTCAAACCAGGGTTTCCCAGCCTTCGGGGGGGGGGAGGTGTACACACCTGCGAGGGGGAGTGTTTAAAGCTATATTTCACTAAAAAAAAAATTTAGGGTTAAGGGTTAATGCTATGTGGGGGTATGGTCGTGTTAGGGATTATTCACGAACTCGCAGCAACGCGAGTGTAATTTGGCTGGTGAATAGATAAATAAATAAATAAATAAATAAATAAATAGTTATATATACACATACACACACACACACACATATATATATACATATATATATATATATATATATATATATATATATATATATACATATATATACATATATATATACATATATATATACATATATATATATATATATATATATATATATACATAGAAAAAATCACAAACTAAAGGAACAAAGAAGGGTGTGGCGGAACGCAGAACTAAAGAGTACATAACGCAGATGTCGTGACATCAGTTGTGAAACATGCTCCTCCTCTTGGCAGGTGATTCTATGCGGCTGAAGAGGTGAATTCCAGGCAAATGGGGTTATCGATTGATCTGGACCTCTTCAGAACGAAGACTAATCCATCAGCTGCATAAAACTTCCAGAACCTTGTAGTAACAATAATCGATGAAATGCGTCACCTTGATGAAGAGATTAAAGGTGCGTTTATGTCTCGAAGCGAAAGAGATAGGGGAGACAAAAGCTAAAGTGAGTGACATGCGGTCGGTAGTACGTTCTTGACAAAGAAATATAGTAAGGGAGGTATTAGAGGAGGATAAAGACAATGGAGAAGCAAAAGAATAGAAAAAGGAGGAGGTGAAATGAGAAGAAAGGAGAAGGGTGAATAATTGTCGTATAATAGTAGTAGTAGTAGCAGTAGTAGTAGTAGTAGTAGTAGTAGTAGTAGTAGTAGTAGTAGTAGTAGTAGTAGTAGTAGTAGTAGTAGTAGTAGTAGTAGTAGTAGTAGTAGAAACGAGCTAATACCGGCCATCACCAGCGGACGGACAATAAACGAAGAGGAAAGAAAACTTATTGAACTTCCACCTAGAATGGGAGGGCTAGGCATCTCCAACCCGCTAAACCTTGCCGACATAGAACACCGAAACTCCCTGAAACTCACGTCCTCCTTGACAAACAACATCGTGTCACAAGATCAACGGAAGGAGACTAACATGGAAAAAATCAGAGAAATTAGAAGAAACATTTCAAAGGGAATGGAGGAGAGGCAGAAGAAGGAACTTTGAACACTTTTAGCTCGGCTATCGATTTGTATAAAAAGAAAGATAACAATGGCGCAGGAAGTTGGGGCGTCCAATTGGCTGACAGCACTACCAATCAGGGCAAAGGGATTCACCCTAAACAAAAGAGAATTCACGGATGCCATTGCCCTGAAGAATGGATGGCCATTGGAAGGGTTGCCTAACAGATGTTCCTGTGGTGTACAGTTTACTCCAGACCATGCGATGATATGCAAGCAGAGTGTTCATTCGCATGCGACATGATGAGGTGAGGGATCTCACTACCCAAATGCTTCAGGAGGTGTGCAAGGATGTGACTATCGAACCAACATTACTCCCACTAGGAGGGGAGAACTTCAGATACCACACGTCCAACACATCAGATGAAGCAAGAGTGGATGTCAGCGCAAGAGGTTTCTGGACACGGTGACTATTGGCTTTCTTTGACCTGCGAATATTTGATCCGATGACCCCCTGTTACAACAACCTAACTATTGAGACATCCCACTCCCGGAACGAGTAT
>NC_134784.1:45937835-45942835 GCF_046742065.1 Oratosquilla oratoria | reverse complement strand
GTAAAGCCTCGATGGGATTTTTGGTACTGCAGATATGGTACAAAGGGAAAAAAGGATCTTCCCTAGTGAGATAAGGGAGAGGGTCTCCCTACCTCTACTGACAAGGTCCTTGACCTAGATAGTCTTCCTGCCAGGTACTTGACCTGGGTAGTCCTAGTGCCAGGTACGTGACCTAGGCACTCCTAGTGCTGGGCCGTGACCTCGGCAATCCTATCGTAATTAAGGGTGAGGGGTTTTGTGGGTTGCCGTATGAGAGATGTGTTACTCATCAATTATAGATATTGGTGTTAGTTCCGTTATATAGGGGTAATTATATGGTTGGTGGGGGTGGGTAGATATGGTGTATATATATATTAAGTTACGGCAATGTAATTGGGATAGGTGTGAGAAAGGGTTCAATGGATCTGTCTGGTGACATTAGTCATTTCGTGTGGCGACACTGCGGGGGCGTCTTGTTGCTGTCTTACGTTGCATTTAGTCAGGCTGTTTTGAGATTGGGAAATTAGTGAGGTCTGCAAGACTGGGAGTCTTGCTAAAGACGAGTATCATGTCGCATGTGTGTGGATAACGTGCGTGGTTGGTGATGTTTAGTGACGTTTATACGTCAAATGCCTAAAACTATCCACTTCCAGCTCTATCCTTTAAGACTTACTTTCAACTCCCTGCCATCCTCTCCTCGTATACATCTCATCACTTTGGTTTTACTTACATTTACCTTCAACTTTCTTTTATCGCTTACCTTCACAAACTCCATCACTAACTCTCTCAAGCCCCCTCTAATCCTGTCACAAGCGCAATGTTGCCAGTAAACAGCAGCCGATTCATAACCCTCTTTTCTCCATTTTCTTTGACCACCTCTAGTCCAATGCCCAATACCTTCGACTTTACCTTACGCACCACCCCATCCATGTATGCACTAAACAGCCACGGTGACATGACATATCCCTCACGTAGTCCCACTTTTACCTCAAACCACTTGCTCTCTCTCAATTTCCGACTCCCGTAGTAGCTATGATATAAAATCTCTCTGTGCATGCTATATTTCTTAACAAACTTGATCCATTATGCTTCTGCTGTTTGTATAGTAAACATTTAGTTTATCCTCCCTCCATCTCTTTAAGCAATTCTTTTCACAGTCCCTCTCTGAGTTGTTTATATTGTCTAAACTATATTCTAATACATTTACCCTCAACTCCCACATAATGGACCTCCAAAAAAATCTGCAGGATACCTACTTCTCGCTCAAGGGATTCAGCAAGGAAATCCTTTTGGTGACAAGTGCACCCCGCTCTTTGTATATAGATGATTCTTGCCGTAAAAACTATCCCAGTTGTCGATTAATGCCCATTCATTGATTTTACAATTATTTGCCAACCTACAATTCATTGTAATAGGCCTGAAATGTCACATGCCTCCAACTTTACTCTTAGGAAAGATTCCACGTAGATTAACGTGAACCAAAAATAACTAAATAAAGCTCTCGTTAATGATGCTACCTCTACCACACCATGTGATGACAACAGCTATTTACTGTCACAAACAGTCAACCTACTCGAACATCATGGATATTGTTACGATACTTAACATTGCTATTTGGTAACACTTGGACTCGTAACTGTCATGACAGAGTAAAACGCAAAATCCTGAACAAAGAGGCTTGTGTGAAAAAGCGTATTTTTATTGTATTGACGAAATCTCATCGCATCGGATTCCATTTGTATTGTAATCGCACGGAAAGGTTATCGAACGATAAAGAGGAAGTGTGGTCATTTATATACAAAGTACATTTTATATACAAAGTACATTTTATGTACTGACAGCAGACTCAAACTCGAATGTAGACTCTAGATCACCGGATTGTTCTAGTGACTTATTTATCTTATTGTCGGAAGAATCTTTGATGAAATAAGGTACAATAAATATTTGTTTGCCTGATATAAGTTTCACTAGACGTTTTAATTTTCTACCAGTTAACTGAAACTCTGAGTATCATTATAGAGGAGCTGGGTATCGATTACAGTCTGAATTACTTCTACGTTTTTCTGAAAATCCTATCTGCAACAGTTTAGGACATTGTGCACAAGTATGATGTACCTCGAGGGCCAGTGGCCACAGATTGATTACTGTTAAAATATTGATAATAAAATATCCGGTTAGCTAATGTCAGCCGGTTGATGAATCATAAGCAGGTAGGTAAAGTACATGTTATACTATGAGCCAAGTATGCTGGTATCCTTTTGATGGTGATCACCAATCTGTGGCACTCTGAAGAGCTACTTTGAGGATTCTTAGACATTTGTAATCGCCATTCGTCTCAAAGACGACTGAACACCAAAACGGAAAATATTCCCAGAGAATACTAATGTAAAAAAGTTCTTCAGTGCAGGATAAGTTTAAAATTACAAGAACAGAAAAAATAAACAACTTATAGAAGCCATATTACAATGTATAGATTAGAAACTAAAGGATTATGTAGGCCTACAGTAGTAGTTACCCGGCGTAACTACAGTTGAGGTATTCAAAACTAATCCTAGTTATTTCTATAATTTCGCAGATTCCATCAAAGCTGAAAACCAACGTCATCGCATTAGCCGGGGCAGATGACCTAGAGAGCAGGTAGCTCAAATGTGTGAGATCTTCAATCAGTGATATATAAGGTTATTCAGGATACTGATTGGTACAAAGAATATAAACGACCTAGAGTCATTTTGTTTGGCACGCTAGATCATCGAGAATTATGTGATATGCACTCTTCAACTGAAACCAATTAGCATCATCTCATATGCTTTACCACTGTCGCTTCAAGAATTGATGAATTTCTTGCATTCCTTTCTAAAAACTGTGGAAGTGTGTTAGTCTTTTTTCATGTCTTCCACGTCTAATTTCTATTGCTTTGTTATTACAGATATTTTATTAAACAGATGTCTTGTTCTTTTTTGGTCATCGATAGCTCGTAATTTCTACTCCTTTGTCTCTCTACTTCTTTCAGTCTGTCTCCTTTTAATTACACATGTCATCCTTTATTTTTACATCACATTACCTTAATTTTGTCCACATTTACTAATTTTCTTTTCTCACATACAGTACTCTCCCAAATTCCGGCAACAACGATCTCAGTCTTTTCATTTCAGCTATAGGCGCAGTGCCACCCGCAAACAATAAATTATTCACCTTCCAAATCGCCTCACTCCATCCCAATCTCAGTTACTAGTTCTACTCGTAGACCCAATCTACCTCTTGCACCACCCCATCCCTGTACAAATTGAAGAACCATATTAACATTAAGCAGCTCTGGTGTAGCCCACACATTAACCTTAAACCGTTCACTTTTTCATTCCCAGCCCCAACACAAGTTCTTCTATTTATGTAAATATTTGGACCCCCCTTAGCAGACTTACACCTATTCCATACATCTGCAGCACATATTTTACTGTGTCTCTATCAATCCAATCATACTTATCTCCAAAACCTTCTCGCATATATGTCTAACTACAAAGGTGTGACACTCTCTCCTTTTTCTAAGCCTACAAGGTTTTCCTCGGTTACCCCATCTATTCCCTTTCAAATCCAAGCAATTGGCAACCTCTCATATGCCTTACCAACAACACCTATCAGACTGATTCCTTTAAAACTACTATATTCATATCTGCCCTTTTTTTTTTTTTTTGTATAATGGAGTAAGACATACATTCCTCCAGTGCCCTGGCACATACCCTCCTTAAACAATCTCACTATTTAATCCACTATAACTGCTCCTCTATACGTCAGACACCCTACGTGATGTCCATGTAAACAATGTGCATTATCACATCACTTTTAATGCTCTCTTTATCTCACCTTTTCTAATTGTCCTACGTTTCACCTCTGACGTAAAAGTAATTTTCCTGGCACTTTCAGAACTACATTCTTCCCTATCCTCTTCCAAGTTCAAGAAAGCCCCATATATTACACCTATGTTCACACTAGCACCTTCACTTCCATTAATATCTCTACGTTTGCATTTTTTACCTTTTCCTCTCTACCTCACCCTCTCCTTTATTATTTTCACTTTCTCCCAAAATATATTATCATTCTAGAAATAAAATAACAACCCCACTTTACAACTGCTCTCATGTCTGACCTCTTTGTCCTGTATTTTGCTGTTATCATTATTTTTCTTCTATATCTCTCAAATGTTTCCTTAAATTTCTTTTGCAACCAATCCTCATATGTTTGCTCCTTCTCTTCCACCACTGCCTTCAACTCTTTATTCCGCAACTTAATTCTTCTCCTGTTTCTTTTCATCTTGCTCATCTTATGTTCCATCTTTGCGCATTTTATTATGTGCATCTTAAAACACCAATTTTTCCTCTGCAGCTATTACTCTCTTTTTTTTTTTAATATCTCCTACATTTGTCTCAACTTCTCGTGCTTTTCACTTTTGCTACTTTTATGTTTAATTTTTCCATCTTCAGCAACTATATGCCTCCCTTTTGCTCCTTCTCACGTAAGTTTCTTTCTCTTAGAATAACCTTAACTCTTAATCCCGTCTACAAGATAATAAGATGACAATCACCTGCTCTCTCCTCCGCATACATTTACGCCGTACAGCTTTCTACTCTTAAGTACTTCTATCACTTAAGCTTTTTCTCTCTCTACTTTCCTAATCTATTATCTTATAAAAAAAAAAAATCAGCCTCATGAATCTTTATCCCCCTCTCTGTTTTTTTTTTCCTTCCCGTTGCTTTCATTCACACTATCGTCTGGCTTACATTTCCACTCGTTTAACTTTTTGCAGTCCCCTTTCAAGCTATCATAGAAATTCTTTTGCTTTTCTTTTGAATTATTAATATAATTTGACTGACATTATAAGTTTCAATGATTTCCCCCACCCTGTAGTGTTAATTGTTTATCATGAACACTCAGTTTTCTTTATTCTTATTATGTCTTCCATCATGGTCATCAGTAGTAAATCAATTCGGGGATCATTGTTCTAGGCTGGCCTATATTACTCATCAATT
>NC_134784.1:45927835-45932835 GCF_046742065.1 Oratosquilla oratoria | reverse complement strand
CTGGGATTCAAGAGGGTGGTATTTTGTCTAGGAGTCAAGAGGGTGGGATTTTGTCTGGGAGCCAAGAGGGTGGGATTTTGTCCGGGAGCCAAGGGGGTGGGATTTTGTCTAGAAGCTCTGGCCTGATTTGCTGCTGGCCCAGGTGGAAGAAAGAACTTTCAACAATAACCCCCCTCCAGGAATATACGCGAGATACATCGATGACATATTCATCACCACTACTACCGACGAAGAGATTCCTCTCATGATTACTGCTCTGGAAGGTAATTCTAGCCTGACCTTCACCTGTGAACGCAGTGTAGAGGGGTGCCTCCCCTTCCTAGATGTGGACATCTCTAAACAAGAACAGGGCTTCAAGACTAAGGTTTACACTAAAGCCACCAACGTGGGCCGCTGCCTCAATGCCAAGGGAGAATGCCCTGTTTCATACAAGATATCCGTGATATCTTCCTATGTGAAGAGGGCCCTTACCCACTGTAGTAGCTGGACTGAGATCCACAGAGAACTCGACCGTATCCGCCAGCTCCTCACCAACAACGGCTATGCAGACCATCTCATCGAGAAAGTCATACAGAAAAAACTGGCCCAGTTTGCAGACTCGACCCAGTTGCCCACTCCTCCCAAGGAGAAAATCACCGTTTACCACCATAATTCTTTTCATGATCGGTACCGCGAGGAGTGTGATGCCCTTAGGAATATCATCAAGAGAGGAGTCACCCCAACCAACAGAAATGCCATCATAGACTTGAGAATATTCTGCAAACCTAACCTCATTAGTTCCCTGATTATGAGGAATAGCACGGCGCCCAGGGCCCCGAGTGAGGCTACCACCAATGTTGTATACAAATTTTCATGTCAGGAGGGCCGCTGCGACGGCTCCAGCACATACATTGGCAGGACCTCCTCTACACTGCGACGTCGCCTACAATCCCATAGAAACCAGGGATCAATTTTCCAGCATTTCACTGAAACACACAACATGAAGCCTCCTCTACAGAAGCTGCTAGACCAAACGGACATTCTTCACAAGGAGTCTGCCTTCAGGAAGCGGCAGATTGCAGAAGCAGTATCCATTACTTGCCAGCGCCCTACCATCAACATACAGCAAGCTGCTGATTTTATTCTCCCTTCCGCGCGCCCTGTAAAGAATAACCCCCTCCAGGAACAACAAGCCCTTAGACAGCAGCAGCCCCGCGAACAAATGGAACATGTCCAGCTAGTCAATCAGCGCCTAGGACCAGTAACCAGAGCAGCAGCAAATCAGGCCAGAGCTTCTAGACAAAATCCCACCCCCTTGGCTCCCGGACAAAATCCCACCCTCTTGGCTCCCAGACAAAATCCCACCCTCTTGACTCCTAGACAAAATACCACCCTCTTGAATCCCAGACAAAATCCCACCCTCTTGGCTCCTAGACAAAATCCCACCCCCTTGGCTTCCAGACAAAATCCCACCCCCTTGGCTTCCAGACAAAATCCCACCCCCTTGGCTCCCAGACAAAATCCCACCCCCTTGGCTCCCGGACAAAATCCCATACTGCACCTCTCAGCCAATGAGAGGCCAGTATTCCGTCTGAGCTAGGCAGGCTGAGCCTTATAAACCCGCCCATCCAACCAGCGGTCATTATTCGTTGGAAGACCTTCAATATAGCAGAGCATCCTACAAAGCAGTCCTCACCCTGAAGACGCCTCACGACGAGGCGAAAAACTATAGTTTCGGTGGAGTCAATAGTTGTTCAATACTATTACTATGCAAAAATATATCAGTTGGCATACACTGTGTATTTTCTTTTGAGAGTCATGAATGACTACTTCCTGTCCCTCTCAGTTGCTAATAGGAAAGTATTCTCCAGATTAAGGAATACAGTCTTGAAGATTGTTAAAGCAACTAGTGCAGTTGATTTCAACCAGAATATATATATATATATATTTATATATATATATATATATATATATATATATGTGTGTGTGTATGTATGTATACAATATATATATATATATATATGTATATATATACAGTATATATATGCATAAATATATATATATATATATATATATATATATATATATTGAAGTACGTAAGATAGAATGAGTGGAAGGGTGGTGAGGCAAACACCAATAACCGTTGGAGTTTTATTACTGACGTTACGTCCAAGAAGGACTTTTTCAAACTGT
The DNA here is from genome assembly GCF_046742065.1 of Oratosquilla oratoria. Classification (NCBI taxonomy): domain Eukaryota; kingdom Metazoa; phylum Arthropoda; class Malacostraca; order Stomatopoda; family Squillidae; genus Oratosquilla; species Oratosquilla oratoria. The sequence goes on along the minus strand of NC_134784.1, from coordinate 45,930,663 downwards.
ACACCGAGAAATAAAATAACAGCTTAAATACTCCCAGCTTATCCCGTTCCTCCCCGATCACCGTCGTTCCTCCCACACCTCCGCTCGGCCTCGCGAAGAACCAAGTGGCTTATTATCCTCGCTAAATTGACAAATCCATCACGGTGGTTTTTACATGGATTAAAACTGTTGTAGGCTGCCTCAAATTGTCCTTCCTTCTTTCTTGGGTAGACCTCTACATAGTACCTTTGTTTTCTCCCAGTCTGGTAGGTGGCTAAAGCTGTTAAATTGGACCACCAAAGAATTAGAGGTTCGGTCTCTAATGTCACTTTTGTGCTCAGATGTCCTCTTGGCAATCCCTCTGTTCGTCTCTCTGTAATAACTAAACGGTTAGCTTTTGCACGGTAGTTTATAAACTACGTTGTTCTCTTCGGGTTCGGCCTTGTTATTACTTCTGCTTTTTTATAATATAATTTATCTTAGTGCCAGTGCTGTAAGAAATGTTTAACCCCGCTTTAGTGAGAAACTGTTCCATCTCACCCGTGAGTCTGGAGTTGGGGAAAGACAAAAACCCACAGCTGTCAACCTTGGTCTCTCCCAATGTGTCACTTTTTTCTCCTTATTGTTATTTTCAAGGCTTTGCTTTTTAACCTGTTTGATAACCCTTCTGGATAATGTAGTTTTCTGAAAACATAAAAAATGTACTTAATTTCTTCCTGTATGAAATCCTCACTATATATTCTATATGCCCTCTTGATTTTGTCATTGTGGGCGGAGTAGTAGTGTACGATATCATCTTTGTGCTTTTCATGTAGACTGGAAAAGCGTCTTATTTCCTTTTCTCCAAATCATTATGTCCAGAAAGGCTAATCTGTCATTCTCTTCCACCTCTCTAGAAGGGATGAAGATTTTTCTCATAAGACCCTTGTTTCGTATGATGTAATAAGTCTCTTTACTAACGTTTCCATTGAAGGTACGTTAAAGGCAGCTAGAGAGTTGGTCAACGACATGAGAGACAAGGATTTACCCCTATGTAAGGAGGATTTTTTTTAAATTAGTACCTCTATGTGTAAAAATTGGCCCTCTTGTCTTTAACAACGAATAATATTTTCAATGTCGTGGACACGCTATGGGGAGTCCCCTCAGTGCTGTCTTGGCTTTATTATACGTGGAAATGTTAGAAAGAGATCACTTTATATCTATAATGGGTCAGGACACCAATTGGGTGCGGTACATAGATGATATACTTGTCATTGCCCCCAGAGAAACCGATCTTAATCCTTTATGAGGCACTCATAGAAATCGCTGGAAATTTAAAATTTCAGACATATACCAATAAACTTGAGCATATTCTAAGAGATTTTGATTTGTATGATTTGAAATTTTTTTTTAATTGCAAATCAATGAAGTTACCAAATATGGTTCCTCACCTGATATTGGTAAAAAATAGCTTGCAAAATTTTGCATATTTGAATATGAATTTTGGAAAATGAAATACATAGTAAATAAGAACAACATTTGTTTATTTGTATAAAAGTACAAAAATATGCAAAACATATACAAAATACAAGCACCTCCCAGTCAACCCTGCCACTTAGTGAACTTGCTGGTGGTACATTATGAATCAGTTCCTGTCTGTATTCAAGCAGAGGTGGACCTTGCAGATCTGACAAACCACGTTTGACTTTAGGATGTGCCCCTCCCTGCTGCAATACTTGCAAGTTTGGCGGTGGCTGTAGACAGGGGCATAGAACAGGGTCAGATCAAACCGCACAGAGTTGTCTGGGATGTGGTTGCGGTGTCCTCGTGCTGGCGCAGGGATGTCAGCAGTGGTGTTCAAGACTGAAGAGTCTGAGTGTCTCTGTGAACGCTTTGATCGAGGCTTCTGACAGCTGGCACCCCTGAAGACCTGGATTCTGAAGTGTTTGAGTGAAAGACTATCTTCCACAGCAAGAGCCTTACAGTCCCTTTTGTACATCACCCAGGCACTCACATCAATGGTGTACGAAAACATGCGCAATTACCGCCTCTTCGATTTTCTTGGGTCTTGTACAGGTGCACAAGCAGGACATGGTGCTGGCCAAAACTGCCACTATCTGGCTTGTCACACCCATGACTTCCTGTTCAGGGGTCAGGGGAATGCCGTGAACTTGCAGTGTAATTCTCCCCTGATACAGCATCATGTCATGAATAAAACCATCCTCAGAAGCCCGACAAAATATCTTAAAACCCCATTTGTGTGGCTTGCTCTTGAGGTAATGCTTCAAATTTCCTGCTGTCTTGCCTTTATAGACCACCATGACCTTATCCACAGACTACTTGGGGATCTGTAGTTCTTTTCTGAAGGAAGTGTTGAGGAAACTGAACAGTGGCCGTACTTTGTAGAGTCTGTCGATGCTGCCATGGATCTGAGAGTTGTCATTGAAGTGTCCCAGCCTTTTCATAAGCATGAACGTATTTGAAGACGTGAGACCAGCAACTTCCCAAATCCTTGCCTCCATAGCCCAGTAGTTGCTGACTGCAGGCAGCTCAACAATCCCCATGTATATGAGGATAGATATGAAGTTCATCACTTCATCTGATGTGGTCTTGAAGATGGTGTTGATGTCTTTTTGAGTAGCATACAGGTTGGTTTGATAGGTAATGTGATCGATGAACTGTAATCTGAAGTACTTGCTGAAGCACTGGAACGGAGTTTCAACAAAGCCAGGGAGAGTGTGTTCGTACTCAGGCAGGGGTGCGTTGTGGATGTCAATTTTTTTCAGATGGTCGGCCTGGGTTTCTTCTTCTTACACCCCTTATTGGCTTTTGGGTGGTCTGCATCTTCGTCGCTGTCACCTTCCTCCTCC
>NC_134784.1:45920335-45922835 GCF_046742065.1 Oratosquilla oratoria | reverse complement strand
GATATTTTGATTATAAAAACATTGACTGGGAAATTTTTGTAGGAGATCAGGAAGCGAGATATTTCTTAGATGTGGTGCAGGATAACTTCCTAAAACAAATTATATTGAACCTACAAGGGGAAAGAATACTCTGAACTTACTCTTAACTAATAATAAGCACCTCAAGATTAATGTAAAAGTGGGAGATAGTCAGGCTCTAGCGATCATCAAAAAATTTGAAATCTGCGACCAGTCAACAGAAAAACTTAATAAGTCGGTAGACACTGGTTGTGTGCCTATTGATTGGAGGCAGGCAAACGTTATTACTTTTTTCAAAAGGGAGATAAATATTTTGTATGCAATTGCAAGCCAATCAGTTTGACATCAGTTATAGGTAAAATGCTTGAATCAATGATAGTTAATAGACATTGAGAGCACATCAAGAGACATAATTTGATTTGTGACACACAGCATGGTTTCTCCAAGTCATGTGTGACTAATCTTTTAGTCTTTTACACTAAAGTATATATGGCGTTAGATAACAATTAATGTTACGATGTTATTTACCTTTACTTAAGCAAAGTGTTCGACGTGGTGCCCTACCAGAGACTACTAAATAAAACCAAAGCCCATTGCATACGAGGAAAAGTGTTAGAAAGGATTAGAGCTTAGATCAGTGATATAAAACAGCGGGTCACCATAAATTGTGTAAAACACAGGTGGGGGAGTAATTCTAGTGGAGTCCCCCAGAGCTTGGTTTTGGGTCCCTTATTGTTCATTATGTATATAAACGACTTGGGCAATGGAATTAATAGTGATGTTAGTATGTTTATGGACGACATTAAAATAGGATGTCAAATTATGTCAGGAGATGAGGCCGAGATTCTGCAGGACGAGCTTAACAAATTGTTCACATGGCCGGTGAAATGGAAAATGAAAATTAATATCTCAAAGTGCAGCGTGTTAAACGTAGGGCTTAGATTACACCTTTTTATAGAAAACTGAGTGTGAGCGAGACTTGGAAGTTCTAGTGAGTCCTGACTTAAATCCAGGAAACAGTGCATTAGCGCCAGGAATAAAGCAAACAGAGCATTAGGTTTCATTGCAAGGACGGTTACGAATAGAAGTGTAGAAGTAATTATCAAACTCTATCTAGCGTTAGTTAGACCCATCCTTGACTATGCGATACAATTTTGGTCTCCGTTTTATAAAATGAACATAAATTCACTAAAATCAGTACAGAGGTGAATGACCAAAATGATACATGGGCTCAGGAATTTAGCATAGGCACCTTAACTTACACTCTCTGGAAAGACGCACAGTGGGAGGTGATCTAATAGAGGTGTTTAAGTGTATCAAAAGCTTTAACTATGGTGACGCAAACAAGGTTATCATATTAAGACAACAGGGCAGGACACACAGTAATGAATTTAGATTGGACCTATTTATATTTCAGAAGAAAAGCAATAATTGGTTTACTAATAGGGTGGTAAACGAATGGAACAGACTTAGTAAACATGTAGTGGGCGCTAAACCTATCAGTTGTTTTAAGAAGCGGTTAGACAACTTTATGGATGAGGACGGCAGGTGGTACTGGGCATGGAACTGCACAGTGTAGGCCTCATGGCCTCTTGCAATCTCCTTCATTCTTATGTTCATATATATGTATATATGTTACAGTGAATCTGTAAAATTAGGGAATATATATATTCCCTGCTATTTCCAGGGAATGTGTATAATGTCTGATTCACTCGGGGAATATGTATATTCCCTAAATTTTTCAGGGTATATACATATTCCCTGAAATTTGAACCTTATTATTATACAGATTCCCTGAATTATTTAGAATGACAGAACAAAGGAAAAAAACAAATGAACACATGGATACAATTATCTAATTTATTTATCACATAAATAAAACTAGTCACAAAACAGTCAATATTTAAAACCACCAAAATCAAGCTTAAAAAATCAATTATGAATTATAATGCAGTTAATAACTCAATAAAAAAATAAACTTACCAGTTAAAAATAGTTAATGTTTAGAACATCGCCTTGTTTTCACAATGCAGGCTTGAATGGCATAGTAAATAGCATTTAACCTTGAGCTTGAAACATTTACATCGATTTGTTTGGCAACGTTTTGAACCAGGACAGTTACATTTGGTGAACCTTGGCCACCTGACTTTGACTGTTGCTGTACAGCAGATCGAAATGAAATAATCCTATCGGTTGTCAGATCGTCTTCGGAGTGCAATTCATACGTACATAAATCAAATTGATTCCTGGTATACTTCCCACGCAGCATGCCACTTTTTACTGCAATCGTGTAATTATCATTTCCGTCAATGTCCACAATCATTCCCTTGATTTCCTTGGATCACCACGACTCCTATCCACCATTGGTATCGGAATCATAACATTGTTCCCGACGTTTCCACGGTCCATAATACGACGACTTCGTTCAATCATACGTTCAGGTTGTGAAAGTTGAGCTTCGCATGCACGTTTTCGCTGAGAA
>NC_134784.1:45892835-45915335 GCF_046742065.1 Oratosquilla oratoria | reverse complement strand
TTGGTTCCTCTTGGATGACGGGTCATTCCTGCATCTTGCCCATCGCACTGGGTCAAAAGCAACACAGCAGGACAGCATATCCACAGCAAGGCCTCTTTATTTAATCATTGACACCACTTCTCTGTCTCCTCATGCAGAAGGTGGAGAGAAATCCCTACCAGCAGGGTCAAAATATCGTTCACACATAATCACTCGCTAACCCCCTTCCCCCACCCACTCACTTCCATGAATGACAGTATCATCCATACACAGCCATGCTCCATTCACCTCTATCTTCTGCCTTCTCCCTTCCTTTCTCTACAGACATTCCCCTCTTCCTCAACGCCTCTTTTACCCCATCCAACAATTTCATCGTCGGGCATTTCTTCATGTTCACTTCATCCACCTCTGCTTTCTACACTTCTTTTACTAATCTTTCTTCACTAATTCTTTCCGTGTGTCTAAACCATTTCAGTACTTTTTCATCAACCCTGGCTCCGACGCGCTTTTCCACACCCAAACTCCTCCCGACCTACTCGCTTCTCAATCTATCCAAACTATCCTTACCATACTTCTCAGGCATTAAATTTATAACACACTTAAAGGCTGCCTCTCTTCCTCTACCTTGTTTTATATCTCTGCCCATAGAGTGCTGTCGGCATTGGCCGCACTCATTCATAAAATGATTAAAATAAATGAATAAATATACCAATAAATAAATATAACATAAAATTTATGAAAAAATGAAGAAATGAAAATAAATGAAAAAATGGAAAAATTAAAAAATTAAAAAAAGAAAACATGAAAAACATGAATAATAAAAATATGAATAAATGAATGAATGAATGAATGAATGAATGAATGAATGAATGAATGAATGAATGAATGAATGAATGAATGAATGAATCAATCAATGAAACAATGAATCAATCAATGAATAAATGAGTAAATAGATAAATGAATGAATGGATAAATGAATAAATGAATAAATGAATAAATGAATAAATGAATAAATGAATAAATGAATAAATGAATAAATGAATAAATGAATAAATGAATAAATGAATAAATGAATAAATGAATAAATGAATAAATGAATAAATGAATAAAAGAACAAAGGAATAAGCGAATAAACGAATAAACAAATAAACAAATAAACGGATAAACAAATAAACGAATAAACGAATAAACGAATAAACGAATAAACGAATAAACGAATAAACGAATAAACGAATAAATGAATAAACGAATAAACGAATAAACGAATAAACGAATAAACGAATAAACGAATAAACGAATAAACGAATAAACGAATAAACGAATAGATGAATAAACGAATAAACGAATAAACGAATAAACGAATAAACGAATAAACGAATATACGAATAAACGAATAAACGAATAAACGAATAAACAAATAAACGAATAAAAGAATAAACGAATAAACGAATAAATGAATAAATGAATAAACGAATAAACGAATAAACAAATAAACAAATAAACGAATAAACGAATAATCGAATAAACGAATAAACGAATAAACGAATAAGCGAATAAACGAATAAACGAATAAACAAATAAACGAATAAATGAATAAACGAATAAACGAATAAACGAATAAACGAATAAATTAATAAACGAATAAACGAATAAACGAATAAGCGAATAAACGAATGAACGAATAAACGAATAAACGAATAAACGAATAAACAAATAAACGAATAAACGAATAAGCGAATATACGAATAAACGAATAAACGAATAAACGAATAAACGAATAAACGAATAAACGAATAAAAGAATAAAAGAATAAACAAATAAACGAATAAGTGAATAGATTAAGAAATTTATAGATTAATGAAGTGATTTAGCAATAAATGAACACACAAATATAATAATAAATGATTAATTAAATAGATAAAAGATAATAGAACAAATATCTACATATAAATCAATTAATGAATCAATAAATGAATGAACAAGTAAATACGTAAATGAATAAATATGTAAACTAATAAAGAAAATGTATTTATATCTAATTAAATGAAAAAATGAATAAAAAAACATAATAGATAAGTTGATTATTAAGCCCTTCTACCTGTCAAGTCCAAAATATGCTTGGGGACTAATAAAGTAATAAATATATACATAAGTAAGTAAATAAATAAATGAATAAATAAGAAATTATATTTACATTTACTAATAAGCACTTGTTCACGTCTAATCCAAAATATGTTCTATAACTAGTGAATATATATATATATATATATATATATATATATATGTGTGTGTGTGTGTATATATATATATATGTATATATACATATATATATATATATTTGTATATATGTATATATAGATATATATATATATATATATATATATATATATACATATATATATATATATGTATATATGTATATATACATATATATATATATATATATATACATAAGTAAAAAGATAAATAAATTAACAAGCAAAAAATAATAGATCATTCTTTTTGATAAGCACTTGTTCCCGTCGAATCCAAAATATGAATGAAGCTTATAAATGATACCATCCTCTTCAGATTCCGGAGTATTATAATCTCTACTTTTGCTTGCAATCGTGTAAAATCTTCAGAACAAATTTGTAAATGCTAATATAATCAAGAAGAAATATCAAGACCTGGTCGTATCTAATTCTTTACTTTGATTTCTGAACATTAGTCAGCAACATTGTAAAGACTTTATATCTTTGTCTATACCTTCCCTCTTTTGCTGTGAATAAGTGTTCATGTTGCCTTCTCTGAAAAAAAATTATATTTCCTGAAATTTTCGTTAGAATCTGTACTGCTATCACCCTCTACATAGGACCTCTATTTGAATTAGGTACTGGGAGTATTTTTTCTGCACTATCTGGCTTGACCATTAACTGCTCACAGTACGGGTAGAGTTTTGTTATCGGTCTTAGGAACTGTAACTCCGAGTTGATTCCATGTCTTAGCTAACTGTAACATGTCTATCAATCCCAACCCTTAAAGCTAAAATATACCTAATTTTAACCAGTCAACATTAAAAACGACAAATCTCAGGCTTTCAACTATCGTCATATAGCGTTAATTTCTTGTTCCTAAAATTAAACTTGTTTTGTCTCAAAAATTTAATTAAGTAGTTGAACATACTTTTTTTGTGATATCATAGTTAAATATCATGATAATTCCACATACACTGACCTTAAAATCGTAGAATTATTTAATTTTCAGCTACATCTGACCTGTAAAACGTCTCTTGTAAGTGTCTAATAGTAAGAAGCTGGCATATAACGGCTCCATATTCCTTGATACCAAATTTCCATGTTCAAAATCCCCTGGTGAAGCATCTTACCGTGCCTATCGCTGGCTAGACCTAGATTTGCAGAAGCAAAGTCCGAATGAGAGTTCAATAAGTGGATTTTTAGGCTCTTATTGCACCCAATATTTTTTTATTATTATTTTTTTTTTAGTCAATAGGTCTCAATATCATAGTAATATTCTGATCTGTGATTCCCCAAAAATTCTTCAAAAAGTCTTTGAATTTTTTCTTGAATGATATCTATGCACCTTTTTCAACATCGGTATACATTTCATCAATCATTTGATCTCGTATTTGTTTCTTAATCTTTGGCCCTACAAAAATTCCTTCCTTGATTTTTGTGTCACTTACTCTAAGAAATTCATCTCACCAGTATGTGAATCTCCCTGCCTATTTTACCCATACTTTTGACTTCATCAAACCCAGCTTATTATGCAAAGGAAGCAGATAAATTTTCTCAGGATAAAAAAGTGGGGTACTGTCACGTATCCCGATGTTCACCTGTTTTCTTTCTTTGTGTGGTGGTTGTAAGTTGTCGGCCAGCACGCACTTTTCACCCCCCACTCTGGAGTTCACGGTTGGACACGGTAGGTGGCGGTTGCTTGGATAAGCTCTACTACTGACCCCCGTTTTTCGCAAGATATACGGTGTTCCTATTATTCGGAGTTGGCCGGAGGCCGTGTTAAAACCCAGTGCATCGTACAGTGTTATCAGTGAACTTGATTATTGTGGAACTTAGCCGAAATAGTGATTTATACTCGGGGAGGGCCTCCCTAATCGAATTCCTCACATCTGCGCATGCGCAGTACGAGGTGTTTGACACAGGTACCCACATCATGGCCACATCACTCACCTGGTAAAACTGCTCAAGTCACAAATACTGCAAACTTGCCTCGTAAAATGGAATACACAGGTCCCGGCTCCCTTGCAAATATTGAGATGGATCTTGCATTAAGTGAGGATGACGACCTGTCACTGAAAAACTGGCCTCGTCTCGATTATCACGATCACCGACAAATGACACCTGTCAATCCATCTCACCAGCCTATGGACTTCACCAACGCTTCCGCAAAGCGTCCTATAGATAGCGATTCCGATGCCAATAGCGAAGAGACATCTCCCGCTGCCAAGGCCACCAAGAGTGACAAGGCTCTGCCTCTACAAGATGCTACCATACCCATTCCATCACGACCTGCTACGCAGAATGCACCTCCCCCACCCCCACCCCCACCTTCATCTACTTCTCTTGCCTTTGCCCCCCGTTCCGAGTATGTCAAACTACAATTCAGAGGGAACCCAGGAGTTAATGAGAAACTGCGATGGCTTTCTGAAGTGGTAAGAATGTTTGGTCTTAATCGAGAACTAGCCGAGGTCAAAATGTCAGCTGTCACATCAAGTTATGTCTACATATCGAGACGCCGACAGGACATCATAGATGAGGTCAAGGATGGGGCGATTTTGTCGTTATCTCTTGATATACAAGATTCTGTAGATAGACCGCACAAGTTCCCCACATATCTCATCACACGATATCCTGTAGATAGTGAACCAACTTTAGCTAAGGAGCTAACAGGGGTATATACTGTACGCCGTTTCCTGCAGAATAAGGTACCCATCAACAGACTTGTAATTACATGGAGCCTACCTAACCCGCCCCCATCCCACATTAACTTTTCCTTCCTTCCTTGCCTACCACCATGTGAACTCCGCAAAATGCCTGACGAAAAACCATGGTGCTTCAAATGTTGGGGTATTGGTCATATCTCTCGGTATTGCAATGCCCATGAAAAGTGTGCATGGTGTTCAGCTGAACATGACTCGCGTTCCTGCCCTCATCGTAGTCCTACAGCAACCACAGTACCTACCTCTACCTCGGCATCATCGACAGACTCACCAAAACCACCTACACCAGACAACTCGCAGTGGAAATGCCCGCGGTGCCAAATGCCCGGAGTTAATGTGTGGCATGGATGTACCAAACGAGTACGCTTGGCTCCGAGTACCCAAACTCCACCCCCACCGCCACCATCGCCGCCATCCACCGCTGCCGCCTCTCGGCAGATCATTACGCTCCAAGAGGCCGTAGAATCTCTCAAGTCTCAGTGTATCTCCCTTACAAATCGTGTTGCAATTATTGAAACTCGATTTGATAGCATCGAAGCTCGCTTTGATTCTCTTATGGCCGCCTTTGACTCCTTGTCTACACGACTATCGGTTAACGATGCAACACTCAAATCGCTCGTGGATGCCCAGCAGGCTAACATCGCGTCAACCTCTGCACTTACTGTTAAATTTGACTCACTCGCTACTCGCCTCGAGAAAATGATTGCCATCACAGTGGACGCCCCCTCCCGAGGACTAACAGGAGGTAGTGCCCGATCCTCTACTATCGTCTCACCTGGCCTCCGAAAGAACAGAAATAACGTTCAATAACAACGCACAGCTACACATCCTCTCTTGGAATGCCTATGGTATAACCACACCCGCGAAGGCTGCTGCACTCAGGGCCTACGTCAACCATCATCAACCGAACGTCATCTTTATCCAAGAAGCTTTTGTTGGACGTCCCACTGGTGGGGGGGGGGCAGCCCCATCCCTTAGTGGTTATATTCCATATGTTCACCACATTCGAAATGGGCTCCTTACTTATGTACACTCCACCGTCCAGCATCGACCACTCGGCACTTCCGAGGACAATGACACGACTTACCAACTTATTGAGGTTGCACTAGGAAGTGGTACAATTCGCCTCTGTAACGTTTATTCTGCCCCTGGTAAGCTGAATACTGCAGCCCTTCCTACTCCCACAACTCGTGGTATGATATACATGGGCGATTTTAATGCTAGACACCCTACCCTAGGTGACCAATCGGACACTGTAAATCGTAGCGGAACCCGGCTAGTCGACTTTATACATCACAACCATCTAACCCGCTGGAACACTGGTGGTGCTACGCACGCTCGGGGGGGTACCCTCGATCACATACTTACATGTGGACTCGTGCCTACCAACGTCAAGTGCTTTTCGGTGCCTGTCCTCTTCTCAGATCACCTCGCTCTCTGCCTTCGGTATTCAGTCCCAGTGATACATACTCCAGCTTACCAACGCACGCGAATCAGTATCCCCCCAAAGTATTCTCCCAACTACGTCTCCTTCGTATCTGCACACCTCCCCAAGTTTAATGTTGAATCTCCTGAAAAGTTATACAACTCTCTTGTCACCTGCACACACAACTTTTTCGATCGTTATGTACGTAGGCCAAATATCAAACGCCAGACGAGAGTACAGCCTTGGATGCTCAACGACCGTATACTAACAGCAGAAAGACAGGCAGAAGCAGACGGCCTTGCATATCAGAGATCTCCTAACCCCGACACTCTACGGCAATACCAAGAATCAAGTTCCGCCTTGGTAACCATACAACAGTGTGCACACACTGACGCCTGGAACCAATTCACTAATGGCATCAACCAACAGACAAGCGTGGGAACCATGTGGAGACTTATTAAGAAGGTGATCCGAAAGAAGACACCCATTGGTCTTCACCATAGCCCATCTCATTACGCACAGGCCCTCATAGAGGATTGGTCTGAACAATCCAGTGTTCGTAATCTCCCAGTGCATATTAGAGAGTCCCTCTCCACTCATTCGTTACATCGCACTCTTCGTCTGTCCGCAGCTATGCTAGAACCAGATGAGGAGGACAATATACCCATAACAAAATCCGAATTATGCCGTGCTCTTGCCAGCAGTAGGTCGACAGCTCCGGGTGATGATGGTATCACGTACTCAGTCCTCCGCCTTCTCCTAAAAGTACCAAGTGACCCCCTCCTCCGTCTCTATAATCTCTGCCTACGATATGGATATGTTCCACAAGCCTGGACGACCAGTCTCATTGTTCCAATTCCTAAACCCGGTTCCGACAAATTCCGACCCATTTCCCTCACGTCCTGCTTTAGCAAAGTGCTAGAGCGTATTCTTCTCAACCGCCTCATGTTCCGCCTCCACGACAAACTCTCCACTAGGCTCTATGGTTTTCTACCCCACCGCAGCACACATCACTGTCTCTATGAATTATACACCCGCCTCTCCCCTCCCAGTATTGTGGCCTTTCTAGATCTTAAAAGTGCGTTTGACATTGCAAACAAGGATATCATCCTCGATCAGCTTGTAGATTTTAATATCAAAGGGAATCTCTTGAGATGGGTGCGAGGATACCTGAGCAACAGGTCGTCTCGTGTACTCTTTAAATGGGATATCAGTGCCACCAGGAGACTTGACCTTGGCACCCCACAGGGAGGTGTCCTCAGTCCATTTTTATTCAATGTCTTCATGCATCACCTTCTGTCTATACTCCCCGATGCCCCAGGTACCCACGTTACATGTTATGCAGACAACATATGCATTCATTCGACCTATCTGAAGATCTGAAGATCTTCAGCACTTTCTCCCCTCGTTTTATGAACACTCATCTTCATATGGTCTTATCATCTCCCCAGAAAAGTGCAGGACCTTTTCTCTCCGTAAGTCACGAATGCTCCCTTCTTTCCTAGTGGGTACCAGCGTTATACCACTCTACACGCAGTATATCTACCTGGGAGCGCCCGTCCGCGTCACCCCCCCCAACCCCCGCACGGCAGCGTATTCATCCACTTGTTGATGACGTATTGACTCGACTACAACAACGCCTAACACCTCTTCAGTGGCTTACCAACAACGCTGCTGGGATCTCCATAGCAGTGGCAAGAAATATATACGTAGCATTTATCCGTTCAGTCATCGATTATCTCTCTCCTGCCTTATGTCAACTACCTAAATCAGCATTGAACCCCCTCGATAAATTTCAAAATAAAGCTATGCGGCTCATACTAGGTTGCCCAATCTCTACTCGGGTTGCCAACATGCTACAGGAACTACATCTATCCCCTCTGACGGAACGAATACACGCTAACGTAACATATTTCACTGTTAAATGCTTACACACCCCACATATTAGCCCCCACTACTCGAATGTCATCACAACGTCTCTCGACCCCACCGCACCTCGACCCCGACTCCAACCTGGTGGTTGCGCCCTTATTAGAACCATTTGCACAAACCTACAGAGTATAGGATTTCATATTCCTAGACAAGAAATTGTTCACAATCCGCCCCCCTGGAAGGTTCCGCTCGAAGCCGTCACCTATTCACCATCATGCAAGACTGCCCTGCCCCTACTACAGAAGCAACTAGCTCTAGAAACCATCGCCAAAGTGACCTCTTCCCTCCCAGCTGTTCATACAATATACACAGACGGGTCACTGCAACCGGACGGAAACACGGGCTGTGCCATCTACTCGCCTAGTATGGTTCCACCCCATGGAGGCTGGAATGGACGCCGACTACCAGGTTTCCTCAGCTCAACTTCCTGCGAGCTCCACGGACTCCTGGATGCTGTCAATCTACTGCTACGTATTGGTAGTAATGGCCTAATTATCTGTGACTCTCAATCTGCTCTCCGTGCCTTGTCCTCCCAAAAATCAGAATCCCATAACCTAGTAACTCTCATTCTATTTCAGTTAGCCACAGCCCTTGAGCACTCCCTTGTTATTCACTTCCTGTGGATCCCTTCTCACGTAGGAATTACTAGCAACGAGACAGTGGACCTACTCGCCAAGGCAGCCTGCGAACAGCCCTCACCTGCAACTGACGCTTCACCTGGTTCCCTCTCATTCTACAGACGCAAAATACGTGCTGCAGCTCATTTGCCTATCGTTCACCGTAGGAATATCGAACGACCTTCGAGTGTGACCATTCAGCACTATGATCACTTTGCCAATCGCCCCCACAAATATCGCCGCCGAGGACTCTTAGTTAGAAGACATAATGTGGTATCTGCTCGACTTAGATTAGGCTACAGACCAGTGTGGCAGGTGAGCGAGACAAGAGACATGCCTCAATTTTCTTCCTGTAAACTGTGTGACTTGCCCAATGCAAATAACCTTCAGCATTATTGCCTTGAATGCCCTGCAGTAACAGATTTAATCCCCCATAGAGAGTCTGTCATTGATGTATGTAAATACTTGCTTGCCGATAACCATTTAGAAACACTACTCTTACGTCACCCACACTTTGGTGGGTGCTAACTATCGCTGTACGACGTAATAATTCTCATGTATGATCTTGTCCACGACTGTCTCAATTATGTCAATGTCTCTTATATCATAACTGTGATATTGTACATACTTTTGTTTTGTATATACTGTTGACTGTGATTGTTTTATACATGCTGTTATTACCACTGATTATATACCGTGTCCACCACTGTGTCCCAACCTCTGAAATTTTGTACTTAACTACGAATTGCCACCTCAGTCGAACAGCGTGCCCTATGAGTCACGATCCTCATGTAAATAGCTAATTACCTATGTACTAGGCTTGCCGCTCTTTGAGCGTAATAAAATGATTCAAACAAAAAAAAAAAAAAAAACACCCTTTCATCGCCCAGCTGTGGACAATTTTGAAACACCCAGTAAGTCAAGCATGGTCAGATCAGCGGCGTCTATTGTTAATCTCTTGCCCTCAGGTCAAGTAGCAGTTTACGTTAGCATCGGGGCGTAGATTTTGCAAAATTGATTTGAGTATGTTTCTTTTTTGTTTATGTGCATTTAATTCTTTGCAATGTAACCAGATGTCCTACAACTTGTGTTATGTATCTATGTTGCCATTCCTCAGTGCGCTACGCCGTAATCAAAATATTTGTATTTTTAAACATATTGTAATTGTATTAATGCATCTCGTATGGTAACATTTTCCAATCGCCGGCCGACTGGCTTGACATGTGTGCGCACATGTCGAATTGCCATGTTATTATTTTGTAGTTCTTTTTTACTTTGTTAGTATTAAGGTTTTTATTATTACGTGCATATTAGTCTTGTGTTGGTAATTTAAGTTGTGTAAGTGGGTTAGGCTTCTATGCCGTTTTTCAAAGTGGGAGAAAAACTTCCTCTTTGTCTTTTCGGCCTTAGTGGCTCCAGTGACCCCTCAGGTCAATTGACGAACGTTTAAAAGGGAGGGTCAAACACCTCTCGCTTGATTCTTCTTCCTCATCTCGACGAGTCGAGACCCGGCCATTCTGTCACCTTAGGGAGACGTTCCCCTTCCCTAAGATATGTAACGTCCTAGGGTTTTAACACGTATTTTTTTTAATACATCCTATGTTTGGTGCGAGGTTTAGGTAGGATTGTATTATTCCCCTTTAAGATAAGAAATTTAATCTGGTGTGTCAACTAGGCATTTGCCAGATTTCCTATTCCAGTGTTGTTGTTGTTGTTGTTGTTGTTGTTGTTGTTGTTGTTGTTGTTGTTGTTGTTGTTGTTGTTGTTTTGTTGTTGTTGTTTTTCTTTTTTCGGGATAGGTTTCGTGAATTGAATTGTGTTAGGGGTTTTGTCAATTCTGTATCCTTCACTTTTTATTTCCCATTACTTCCGTGTATCGTTACGGGTTTGGGTTTAGATATGTAGATCACCTTTTGGGTTTTCCTTTTTATACTAGTATAACAATAGGCTCTACCACATTAAGATTCCCGTGTGTGATTTTTCTTTTTCCCACCAAGTTTGTACACAAATGTTTTTAGGGTTATAAAAAAATCACGTGATTATTGCCTTCTGTTTTATTTAAGTTGTATAAAAACTAAATAACAATCTGTGATCAGATATAGTAATTAGGGTGTTTTTGTAAATACACAAGGGAGGTAGCCAAAAAGGAAAATGCACAAAATCATTCCCACCCATTCCATCCCTAAATACACTCCACTTCCCTACACCCTCTTATCCTAGCACCTCCTGGATGACGGGTCATTCCTGCACCCTGTCCATGCCCTGGGCCAGAGGCAGTGTCGCAAGGCACAGCACATCCACAGCAAGGCCGCTTCATTAAAGCAGCGACCCTCCCCCTCCCACCCCATGCAGAAAAAGAGAAGACGGGGAGAAATCCCTTCGGGCTGCGTCAAAATTTGCTCACACATACTACCTCACCCCCCATCCCCCACCCATTCCACCTTATGCATCACAACATCATCCATATACAACCATTCTCCATTCACCCCTGTCTTCTGTCCTCTCTCGTCCTTCCTCAACAGATATTCCCCTCTTCCCCAAAGCCCCCTTCACCCCATCCATCCATCTCATCCTAGGACGGCCCCTCATGTTCATTCCCTCTACATCTGCATTCCATACCTCTTTTACCAGTCTTTCTTCACTCATTCTTTCCATGTGTCCAAACCATCCTAATACTCTTTCATCAACCCTATCTCCCAACTCCCTTTCCACCCCTGTTCTCCTCCTCACCTCCTCATTTCTCACTCTATCCAGCCTAGTAACCCCTATCATACTTCTCAGACACCCTATCTCAAACACATTCAAACTCCTTCTCTCTTCCTCTCTTATGTTCCATATTTCTGCCCCATACAGTGCTGTTGCCACAATCACTCCTTCATACAGTCTCCTCTTAGCATTCATTCCCAAATGTCTATTCCTCATTACACTTTTTAATCCACCAAGGCATTTACTCGCTTCTCTCAATCTACATTCTACCTCCACCTTCACTCCACCTTTTCCTGCAACATTTGCACCCAAGTATCTAAAGCTATCCAATTCCTCCAGTCGCTCTCCCTTAATGCTCACTTCCAGTCTGCGGCCACTTTCACCCCTTGTACATCTCATCACCTTACTTTTACCCACATTTATCTTCAGCTTTCTTCTTTCACACACTCTCATAAACTCTGCCACCAACTTCCTCAATCCCTCCTCCGATTCTGCTACAAGCGCAGTGTCGCCCGCAAACAACAGCTGGCTCACCTCCCACTTCTCTCCATTTTCTTTAGCCATCTCCAATCCTTGACCCACCACCCTTGCATTTGTCTCTCGCACCACCCCATCCATGTATAAGTTGAACAGCCAGGGAGACATAACGCATCCTTGACGAAGTCCCACCTTTACCTCGAACCACTCACTCTCTCCATTTCTAATCCTGACACATGCTTTATTACTCTCGTAAAAACTCTTGACAGCTCCTAGAAGCTTTTCTCCTATCACGTATATCCGCAAAACCTCCCACAGTGCCTTCCTGTCTACCCTGTCATAAGCCTTTTCCAGATCCATAAAAGCCAAAAAAAAACATCCTCCCCCTTTCTCACATATCTGTCTTACCACAAAGATCTGATCTACACAACCTCTACCCGTCCTAAATACATACTGTTCCTCACCAATTACTCCCTCTATTCCTCTCCTAATACTCTCAATCAAGATCCTCCCATGAGCCTTCCCAACTACAATGAACAAGCTAATCCCTCTGAAACTACTACACTCACATTTGTCCCCTTTTCCATTGTAAAGTGGAACTATACAGGCACTCCTCCAGTCCTCCGGAACTCTACCCTCTCTCCAGCAAACATTAAATAACCTCACCAACCAGTCCACCATCACTGTACCTCCTTTTTTTTTTTTTTTTAGACATTCTGCATGGCATCCATCCGGACCAGGTGCCTTGCCTGCTCTCATAATCTTAACAACTGCCTTCACTTCATCCTCCCTTATTTCTCCTCCGTTATCCTCACTCATCACGGTCATTTTCCCAGCACTTCCCACTGCAACTATGTTTCCCTCCCTATCCTCCTTCACATTTAGCAACTCCCTAAAATATTCTGCCCATCTTCCCCTTACTGCCTTCTCTTCCATTATCATCCCTCCATCTACATCTTTAACCTTTTCTTCTCTACTTGATTCGCCTCCTCTTCCTCTCTTTATTTCTTTCCAAAACATATTTTTATTACTTTCAAAATTTTCTGTCATACCCTTACCCCATTTCATATCTGCTCTCCTCTTTGCCTCCTTTACCTTTAACTCTACTTCTCTTTTCTTATTTTGTGTCTCTCATGTGACTCCCTCGTCCTATTTCGTAACCAATCTGTGAAAGCTCTCTTCTTCTCTTCTACAACCTTATTTGTTTCCTCATCCCACCATTCACTACCCTTCCTTCTATTTCCTCCTGTCCTTCTTGTTCCACACACCATCTTTGCTCACTTTGTGACTCCGTCCTTGAACCATCCCAATTCCTCCTCCACACCTAGCTCTACTCTATCCTTCACTCCCTCCCACTCCTCTCTCAGCTTCTTCTTGTACTCCTTCTCCTTTTCCTTTCCATTTAAAGAGTTCACTCTAAGCACCTCCCTACCTTTTGTCCTTTTCCTCTTTCTCCATCTATCCTACACTCTCAACTTACCTTCCACCAAAAAATGATCTGATATTCCCCCACTCTCTCCCCTTAGTACATGTACATCATTCAATCTTCCTATCATACTCCTACCTACCACTACATAGTCCATTAACGCTCTGTCTACCACCCTTCCATCCACCACCCTCTCCCATGTGTACTTATGCTTGACTTTCTTCCAAAAAACTGTATTTGCTATCATCAACTCTCTTTCTAGACACATCACCATCAATTCTCCACTACGATTCTTTTCTGGAACTCCACATTTCCCAACCACTCCGTCAATTGGTTTATTCCCTACCCTAGCATTAAGGTCTCCCAATACTACTACATTGACGTTTCACCCTAATCCCTCTATGCACTCATTTAAATCTACCCAAAAACCTCCCCTTCTTCTACACTCTTCTCACTACCAGGCCCGTATGCACTTACAAAAACCCACATCTCCTTCCTCAGTCTCACCTTCATCCACATTATCCTTGAGGAAACTTCCTTCCACTCCACTACACGTTTACCTATCTCTTCACTTACTAGTATAACCACCCCTTCTCTCCCTCGCCCTCTCTTCACTCCTGATAACCTCCCAATTACACTCCCAAACTTACACTCGCCCTTCCCTCTCAACTTAGTTTCACTCAAAGCTACCTATCTTCCCTTTTACTCATCTGTACCACATTCACGCACATTAAAAGACCCAAACCTTAGGGTGCTGGTTGGAAAACTCCTAGAACCTCTTATGCCTTTACTTTTTTTAGGAATGTCCTCTGTGGGGCTACAAGGAGAAGGATGCCTGCTCCCAATCCCCGTCTCTTTTTTCTCGCCTCTTACGATCCAAGTAGAAATACTTGGTGGCAGTATTCTTTTGCCCCCGCCACAGTGTAGGTAGGCGAAAAGGAAATTAATATCCAGCGAAGTTGTACAGTTTTTGTAAATAAAAGTCTAAAATGAATCCCTCTTTTTCGAACCTGGGTTGGATAAAATAAATAAAAATAAATCATAATCATAGATACTCCTCACCCCTCTCCCAAT
Source organism: Oratosquilla oratoria (assembly GCF_046742065.1). Taxonomy (NCBI): domain Eukaryota; kingdom Metazoa; phylum Arthropoda; class Malacostraca; order Stomatopoda; family Squillidae; genus Oratosquilla; species Oratosquilla oratoria. The sequence continues at coordinate 45,900,741 of NC_134784.1, read as the reverse complement.
CCGTTACAGTACTAATGACATTCTTCTCTCCTGACATAAATAAAACAAGTTAGCAAGACCCAAGTGAGGTTTCCTTGGAAGAGAGCGGCAACTCAATTCCAGCAGTAAGAACAGTAAAGACTAAGATCTGAATTTTCAAGTCACATGTACTCTTTGTTTTAATGTTCGGGTGTGGTACTTTTTGACGTATTTGTTACAAAGTTTCTTCGACAAATTATGAGCTTTCGCTATGATATTTCATCAAACTTTCAACTGAACCGTGAGACTTAGTCAGAATTGGTTACCAGTAGAGTTTGTGAACGTCAATTTTGATTATATGGTAATGTAATACCATTCCTTAGCACTGATTCTTGTCACGGGATTATCTTCACAAAGGGACGCTCATAGAACTCATAGTTGAAACAAGTTGACCGATCTTTGCCAGGGTCTGTTTGAAATGGAAAAGGTGGCTGTACGAGGACCTACCCAGGGAAACAGTGGTAATGTGACCATCTTCAAATTTTGGTATCAATAATTCAGCTGCTGATATTTCATTATGAAGTGGACTTTATCGCCGTCGGAATAATTATGCCTCATGTGTTTGAACTGACTCAATTGAGCGTCTCAGTGCAAGGTAATGCCAAAAACTCTCCGGCTTCTTTTCTTGATATAAAATTTAAGAACTTGATTCTATTCGTATGCTCTATAGTATTGCATCTCTATGTTATCTTTATAATATTTTCATGATATACTAAATCACTGCATGCCCTGAAAAAACATGCAATACTATATTTTTGAATGCTTCAACTTTTTTATGTGCAGTTGCCTTTTTGCAGAAGACGAAAAATGTATTTTTTTCCCACTAGGAAGCTTAGAATCTCTTTTTCTCTTGCCAAGATTTCATATCTTACACTGACACATTCATTTATCTATTCATTTATTTTCTAGAGACCTATTGTTCTATTGCCCTTTTTTTTTGTATTTAGACAAAAAAAATGTCTGTATAAGAAAATGGAACACATATACTACAAAAATATAAAATGTATTGTATGAAAAAAAAGAGAAAAAGATATATTAATCTAATTGGCAATTGTAAAACAGAAGAATGAGCTAAAAGGTTTCAGAGCGTATTATTTGATGTATTACAATTCCTAAGAGACCAAATATTATAAATTGGAACAAAATATAGGCCCTGAAGTACCATAAATGTAATGAAATACTAAAGAAGGCGAGATGCATCTGTTCACAAGTAGAAGCCGTTTGCCAGTTGAGCCCATTATCCCATATTTGTCTGATTGGATCTGATTCTAAATGTCCGCACCAGAACAAATCAAATCACGCTACTGTAACAAATGGCTCACTGGTCTAAAGTTGCCGAGGAGATGCAATCAAAAAAGGCCCCTTCAAAGCTCAAAACAATTCGAATAGATATCAGTGACTATGGCCATATGTGTCCACGTTTCTGTACATTCATATATGTATAGCAATATAGATAAGACTAAGCAGGCTTTTGTTCGTATTGTACTTATTATTGCGTGTGTATGTGTGTGTGTGTGTATGTGTGTATATATGTGTATGTGCATGTGTGTGTGTATTTATTTACCTTGTTGTATTTACCTAGCTGTATCTTACGGGAAGGGGAGTTATACTAGTGGTGCCCCGTATTTGTTTCTCGCAGTGTCTAGTTTGCTCTTAAATTCATGTATATTTTTTGCACATACAATTGTTTTATCCAGTTTGTTCCAGAGATCCACCACTCTGTGTGGAAAGCTTTTTTTTTTCAGGTCTCCTCCATAACTATCTTTTTTGAGTTTCTTATCATGTCCCCTTGTATTTCTCTTGTCTCAATTTAATAAGTCCTCTCTATCAAGGACTTCTGTGTCTTTCATGATTCTGTAAACGGTCAGCAGGTAACTCTTTCTATTCTTTGTTCTAAAGTCGGTAATTTGAATTTAGCCAGTCTCTTGTCTTGGCGCCATTTTCGTGGCTGTTCTCATGATTCGTTCAATTTTCTTCATATTCTTTTTGGTATTGGCTGACCATAGTATCGCAGCATACTCCAGTCTAGGCCTTATTAGTGTGACTAGTATTTGTTTAACTATTTTTTCGTCTAAATAGGTAAAAGTCACATTTATTGAGCGCAGCAAGTTGTGAGATTCTCCAATAATTTTGTTTATCTGTTTATCAGGGGACATGTCATTTGATATAATTACTCCCAGATATTTTTCAGGTCCCACTTTCTTTACTTCCTTTTGTTTCAACTTTGTATTGTCCTGATATTCTTTTTCTCTCTCTCTCTCTCTCTTTTATATTTTCCGAACACTATTATGCTACATATCTTTATGTTGAAGTCTACTTCCTACTTTTGGCTCCATTTCCAAACATTGTCTAGGTTCTTCTGTTGTGATTCACAATCCATTTCAGTATTCATTTTCCTCAACAATTTAGCATTATCTGCAAAGAAGCTCATGTAACAATCCACATCTTCATGCACGTCATTCATATAAATAGCAAACATTATTGGAACCAATACCGATCCTAGTGGAACTCTAGTGATCACCTTGTAGCGAGGCTACTATTGGTGAAGAGAAAGAGGTTTAGTGAGTTCGTCTTCCTTTATTGCAAGGTACGAGTGAACAGATTTTACATGCGGCGGGAGCCGCTATATATACGGCGTGGGTAAATTACCCGTGGTGCGTAATTAGATAATTGCACTGGGTTAGGTTAGGTCGGGTCAAGCAGGGTCGCGCTGGCAGAGAAGCGTCAGGTCGTGAACGATATCAGTCACATTCCATGCCACGTGACTGTCACGGCTGTACAACCTCCTCCCAAGTTTAATCTTTTCTCTGAGCACTATTTTCATTTTTCTACCATGCAAAAAATCCTCCATCATTTTAGTAATTTACCTCGTATTCCTCCTATGTTTTCAAGTATTTTTAATAATTTTTTGTGTGGTACTTTATCGAAGACTTTTTGTAAGTCTAGGAAAGCACAATCAGACCATCCATCCCTTTCTTGTATTATATCTATTAGTCTTGAGTAGAAAAATATTAATTTAGTGGCACATGATCTGCCCTGTGTGAATCCAAATTGTCTCGGGTTTATTATATTGTTTTCTTTCAGGTGTTTTATTCATCAATTCTTGATATTTTTTCACAAATTTTGGCTACAGTACTTGTAAGGGAGAACGGTCTGTAATTTGTTGGTTCTTTGTTTCCTCCTATATAGTAATACAATATCCGCATTTTTCCAATCCTTTGGTATTTTTCCTTCTTTGAGTGAGCAACTTATTACGTTAAATATTTTGTCCATTAATTCTTCTTTACATTCTTTTAGTATCCAATTTGAAATTCCGTCTGGGCCGTACGATTTTCTGACATAAAGGTAAACGTTAGTCGATCCATTATTTTTTTTTGTGTCAGTGTTATTTCCATCTTGGGGGTTGATCATACTTCAATTTCTTCGTGCAGTACTGTTATTTTTCTCTAGAGAAAACCGGCTTGAAGTGGTGTAGTTTCACCATTTTCTGATTATTTTTTACTTTACCATTCACATATCTACAGAATAGTTTGGGTTCATCTTTATATTTTTCTATGATGTCTTTTTCGTAGCTTCTTTATTCTTTTCTGTGTGTGTGTGTGTTTGTATGTGTGTGTGTGTGTGTGTGTGTGTGTGTGTGTGTGTGTGTGTGTGTGTGTGTGTGTGTGTGTGTGTGTGTGTGTGTGTGTGTGTGTGTGCGTGTGTGTGTGTGTGTGTTTGTGTGTATGTGTGTGTGTGTGTGTGTGTGTGTGTGTGTGTGTGTGTGTGTGTGTGTGTGTGTGTGTGTGTTTGTGTGTGTGTGTGTGTGTGTGTGTGTGTGTGTGTGTGTGTGTGTGTGTGTGTGTGTGTGTGTGTGTGTGTGTGTGTGTGTGTGTGTGTGTGTGTGTGTGTGTGTGTGTGTGTGTGTGTGTGTGTGTGTGTGTGTGTTTGTGTGTGTGTGGATGTGTATGTGCGTGTGCGTGTGTGTGTGTCTGCGTACGTGTTTTTATGCATTCAGGTGCGTGCGTGTACGTTCATTTGCAAGCATATACGTGTATGTGCGTTTGCTTGTGTGTTCTGTCGGTGTTTCAGCATGAACTCATCAGTTTTCAAATTACAACAAAAACATTTTACGGTACCTTGTTTTGATAACATGTGTTTGGGGTGTTTTTATTTATAAAAAATGTCAGGATACTCTGTTTAGAGATCACGCATAATAGAAACACGTAAAATGTACCATGAGTACTAGTACCATGAATAGTTTATCATATATGAAAATTTAAAGAAATATTGCTCTTATTTTGTTGCAAAGAGTTACAGTGAAAAAGCATGCTCGTAGGAGGTTCATAATGGATTAGGAGGCAATGAAAAATTATAAGTGTAAAGCTAAACAAACACCGAACTAAACAAATAAAGTAACCAAAACAAAATCATCAATTAACAGACATTACAACATTCTGATTACTCACTTATCTAAAATCAAACTCTACATTCAATCGCCTCGATGGGAAGTTTATTCCAGTTACTGACTACCCGGATGACAAAAGTTTCTTCCAACCTTCAGGCTGGATCTGAATCTTGGCAGTTTTAGATCATTACTTCTTGTCTGGTTAGTATTTTGTAAGAAAATATTTAAAAATCTGATATAAATTCCGCTTAAATTATTGGAGATCTGTATCAAATTCCCCAAGCCTTCGTATTTTACTGAAACTCAGATAATGTGTTCTTCATATGATTTACTTCTGGTCGTGGGTGTCAATTTTGTGACTCGTCAATGCCATAATTCCAAACTATCATTGTCATTAATGAGGCCAGGCGGGCAAGATGGCACAGGAGAAGAAATAGCGAATCAAATATGCCCATACATGTCCATATTTCTGTATGTTCATGTATGCACAGCATTTTAAATAAACTGTAGCGGGCAAAATAATTCTGCCATGGTGATTCCCATACGATTCATATAAGCCGAAAAAGCGGGACGGAGTAAAGGGACTAGGTATGTTGCTCTCTGTCTTTTCATCTTACTAGAAGTCATGGCATAAGAGGATCTTGGAGGAAAACTGCAAACAGTAACCCTGAATACTGGGTCATAAATTTGCTTGATTATGTTACAGATAAGAGTAATGGGGTAAAAATTGGCAATATGTTTGTGAAAAGGGTGATAGATGTGTTAGAGTTAAGTGAAATTAAGTTGAAAGAGTTTAGGAACATAATGGGGAGTGCTGGGAGTGAGGTGACTAAAGTTACTATCCGCGATGGATCCTGAGTGGCCGACTATTAATCTAATATGTCCTAGCCCACTCAAAGGCCTTCGTGGAGTAGCAAACCAGAACAAAAAAGTGCGCCAAATGTACTCAAGACACCAATTCCTGAAACGACGACCAACCCCCACCCCTTCCAATCATTGCAAATTGGTTTCCGCATTTGAATCCTGGTCTAATCACAGAGTAGAGGTACCAAATTGTGTACAATCATGGGTATCGAGCGTTCACTGGACAACCAGGCTGTGTCTACTGGAGGATAATAAGATACCTCATTCTAACCATACATACATCTGGGGACCAAAATGCACCCAGCAGAATTTCCCTCACTTCACCATTCTGATGAACTCCAGACCCAGGAAAAAGATCAAGACCGGAGAGAACTATGTGCATGGAAGAAAGGGTTATTGTAGCATGATTTTTTAGTGAAGTAAAATACCGTTATTGCGTGTATCTATTCTCCATAACGACAGGCTAAACGCATATTGTGATTAAGAAATCCAATATTTTTACAAATTTCTACGTAAGTTATCATATTTGTTTTATCATTAGTAATGTGAGTAAATTAGTATGACTTGTAGGCTATTGTACATGTAGCACTTAGAAATTGTCACTGAGAAAATCTATTGATAAACTATGTTTCAATGTCATACAATTTCATACTTATATGTGCGTGCCTATAAATTATATTTTGAAGATTTCAAATGAGAAAGTGAAGGTGGGAAACGGTAAGTGAAGATAGGATATGAAGAGTTTATTGCTCTGACATTTATTTGTCTAACTTGGTGATTTCAATCTTTTCGTACTCCTAAAGAAATTAATATAATGTAATTTTCATAATTTTTTCATTCAATTTATGACTTTGTATTAATTTTAGCTTTACTTAGACGATTTTGTTGAGACTAGGCACAAACACACACCTGCACAAGGAACGAAAAACCATTCGTTTTGTTTTGTGATTTTAATCGTTTACTCTAAATTACGCCAGTCAAATTTTGTTAGCCGCGGGAATCTCCTTCACAGCAAAAGTATTATGAACAACGTTGAGATCTATATCTCATGATAGATGAATTATCGAACTAATATTCATTTAGACTTGTTTGTAAGCTATTTTCGATTACAGTTTATGATCGAAGGTTACAGATCGTAACACAAAATTATTCTGTTCTATGTCCCGTATAAAGTTTTACGGAGTCTTATGAAAGGCAGAATGACCATCTTCTTTCACCGGCAATCATAAAGCAGACCTTTTATTTTACTTAAAACTTGATTCAAAATCCCCATAGCGACGGCCAAAGGAATATTTAAAAGATATTTCTCGCTCTTCCTATAATATATATAGGTGTGAGTAGAATACATTTTGATTGATAGTATCAAACTTCTGGGTATGTTGCTTTCCTTGTAACTAAAAAAAAAAAAAAAAAAAAAAAAAATGTGATGAGCAATACCCAACCTAGTCTACCTTAAAAACTAAGCTAACCTAACGTAATCTAACCTTACATAATTTAGCCTAACCTAACTTAATGTAGTCTAATTTACCAAAACTAAACTAACCTAAATTAGCCTAGTCTAACCTAACCTAACCTAACCTAGTCTAGCCTAATCTAACCTAATCTGACCTGACCTAATCTAACCTAACCCAACCTAACCTAACCTAACCTAACCTAACCTAACCTAACCTAACCTAACCTAACCTAACCTAACCTAACCTAACCTAACATAACATAACATAACTTAACCTAACCTAACCTACCTAACCTAACCTATCCTAACCTAACCAAACCTAACCTTACCTATCCTAACCTAACCTAGCCTAACCTAGCCTAACCTAACTTAACCTAACCTAGCCTAACCTAACCATACAAAATATAAGCAAACCTAACCCATTCTAACTTAACCTAACCTAACCTAACCAGCCTAATCTAACCTAACCTAACCTAACCTAGTCTAACCTAGCCTAACCTAACCTAACCTAACCTAGCCTAACCCAATTTAACCTAACATAACCTTATCCAAAATAATCAAACCTAACCTAATCTAACCTAAACTAACCTAACCTAACCTAGCTTAACCTAACCTAGCCTAACCTAACCTTACCTAGCCTAACCTAAACTAGCCTAATCTAACCTAACCTAGCGTAACCTAACCTAGCCTAACCTAACCTAACCTAAACTAACCTAACCTAACCAAACCAAGCCTAACCTAACCTAACCTAACCTAACCTAACCTAACCTAACCTAACCTAACCTAACCTAACCTAACCTAACCTAACCTAACCTAGCTTAACCTAATCTAACCTAACCTAACCTAACCTAACCTAACCTAACCTAACCTAACCTAACCTAAACTTACCTAACCTAACCTAACCTAGCCTAGCCTAACCTAACCTAACCTAATCGAACCTAACCTAACCTAACCTAACCTATCCTAGCCTAAACTAACCTAATCTAACCTAAACTAATGTAATCTAACCTAATCTAACCTAACCTAAATTAATCTAACCTAAATTAATCTAACCTAACTTACCCTAACCTATCCAAACCTAACCTAACCTAACCTATCCTAGCCTAACCTATCCTAACCTAATCTAACCTAACCTAAATTAATCTAACCTAAATTAATCTAACCTAACTTAACCTAACCTATCC
>NC_134784.1:45880335-45882835 GCF_046742065.1 Oratosquilla oratoria | reverse complement strand
TTGATGTGGGATTTCTATAGACTATACAATGTATATGTATTCATATAAAATAAATACATAATTCAATACTTTTGTAACCCAATATGTCACGGACATGAAGAAAATAACCATGCAACCAAGAAAATATAAAAATTAATTTTACCCAATACAGAAGGAGTCAGATAAAATAGTCTGTAACCACAGAACTACCAAGGAATTGCTACGGAGACAAAGAAAAATTATCAACCGGTACGGATAGCATTAAAAAATCTTTTCCGCTGTACTATAGGTGTTAGATGAGACTGTTTGGCTATTTTAGAGATAACAAGAAGCCAGTGAAAACTGAGTAGAGCATTCAATTAACCCATAGCATTCGGTGATGTGTTTCAGACAAATGACAAACAATTTCATTCAGCTGGGGCTCGAAACCTACGTAATTAGAAAATATCACAATAAAAACCTTTACACTGCTATTTTAGAGATAACAAGAAGCCAGTGAAAACTGAGTAGAGCATTCAATTAACCCATAGAATACGGTGATGTGTTTCAGACAAATGACAAACAATTTCATTCAGCTGGGGCTCGAAACCTACGTAATTGGAAAATATCACAATAGAAACCCATTACAATGACAATCGTCTTCATATATTATTCTCTGACGAATGTCGTTTATAAACTAGAGAATTTTTAACTAATCGAAAAAAATATTTTGTAAACACGATAGGAGTCGTGAAAAAGAAAATATACTAGACTGTTAACAAGCACAAACAAAAGGACGTATATAGTCTAAGAAAACAAGAGAGATAAATAAAAGTCTCCTTTAGAAGATTAATATGTTCATAAACAAATACTCCTAAATGTGAAGGAGGATAGGGAGGGAAAAGTAGTTGTAGTGGGAAGCATCAAGAAAATGAGAATGATAAGTGAGTAAAATGGAAGAGAAATAGGGAGCGATGAGGTGAAAGCAGCTGTTAAGATGATGAGAGTAAGTAAGGCACCTGGGTTGGATGGATGCCATGCAGAATGACTGAAAAAAGGAGGCACAGTTATGGTGGATTGGCTGGTGAGGTTACTTAATGTTTGTTTAAGAGAGGGTAGAGTACCGGAGGACTGGAAAAGTGCCTGTATAGTTCCGCTTTACAAGGGAAAGGGGGACAAGTGTGAGTATAATAGTTTCAGAGGGATCAGCTTGTTGAGGGTAGTTGGGAAGGCTTATAGGTCTTAATTGAGAGGTTAGGAGAGTAACAGAGGGAGTAATTGATGAGGAACAATGTGGTTTTAGGACAGGTAGTGGTTGTGTAGATCAGATTTTTTGGTAAGACAGATATATGAGAAAGCTATAGGAAAAGGTAAGGATGTTTTTTGGGCTTTTGCGGATTTGGAAAAGGCTTACGACAGATAGACAGGAAGGCACTGTGGGAGGCATTGCAGATATATGGGATAGGAGGAAAGCTGTTAAGAGCAGCCAAGAGTTTTTACGAGAGTAGTAGATCTTGTGTTAGGATTAGAAATGGAGAGAGTGAATGGTTTGAGGTAAAGGTGAGACTTCATCAGGGATATGTTATTCCGCCCTTGCTGTTTAATTTATACATGAATAGGGTGGTGCGAGAGGTGAATGCAAGGGTAGTGGGTCAGGGACTGGGGATGGTTAAAGAAAATGGAGAAAAGTGGGAAATAAACCAATTGTTGTTTGTGAACGACACTGCGCTTGTAGCAGGATCAGAGGAGGGATTGAGGAAGTTAGTGACACATTTTGGGAAGGTGTGTGAAAGAAGGAAGCTGAAGATAAATGTGGGCATAAGTAAGGTGATGAGATGTACAAGGGGAGAGAATGGCAGCAGGCTGGAAGTGAGTATTAAGGGAGAGAGGCTGGAGGAAGTGAATAGTTTTAGATACTTGGGTGCAAATGTGACAGGAAAGAAAGGAGTGGAGGTGGAGGTAGAATGCAGATTGAGAGAAGGGAGTAAATGTCTTGGTGGATTAAAAAGTGTAATGAGAAATAGACATTTGGGAATGGAGACTGTATGAAGGAGTGATTGTGCCGACAGTACTGTACGGGGCAGAAACATGGAACATAAGAGAGGAAGAGTGAAGGAGTTTAATATGTTTGAGATGAAATGTCTGAGAAGTATGATAGGGGTTACTAGGGTAGATAGAGTGAGAAATGAGGAGGTGAGGAGGAGAACAGGGGTGGAAAAAGAGTTGGGAGACAGGGTTGATGAAAGAGTATTAGGATGGTTTGGACACATAGAAAGAATGAGTGAAGAAAGATTATTAAAAGAGGTGTGGAAGACAGAGGTGGAGGAAGTGAATATGAGGGGGTGTCCTAGGATGCGATGAATAGATAGGGTAAAAGGGGCATTGCGAAAGAGAGGAATGTCTGTTGAGGAAGGACGGGAGAGGACAGGAGATAGGGGTGAATGGAGAAGGGTTGTGTATGTATGATGCTGTGATGCATGAGGGGGTGGGGGATGGGGGTGAGGGAGTATGTATGAGAAATAAATTGGTGCAGCCCGAAGGG
>NC_134784.1:45855335-45860335 GCF_046742065.1 Oratosquilla oratoria | reverse complement strand
TATATATTCTTTGAAACATTTGAAAAAACATTCACTTGAACTTTTTATGAGTCTCAGCCTCTCTTGCCTGAACAGAAAGGGCAAAGATGACTGTTTAAACAGTACCAAAGTGGTTCCCGACGATCGTTCTTCATGTCCTTCTGCAGTTCGTCCACTGAATTCCGTTGGTTTATCATCGAAATATGTAGGGCCTATATTCTCGATCCACTTTTCCATATAACCCACAGTCTTTTCAAAATTTCTATTAACCCGTGAGTTGAAGCAATAATCCACTGTATATTACTTTTATTGTGCCACCTAATTTCCATTATCTTTACGCTTTTCTGCCTCAAGCCTTCAGATTTCACTTTTGAATTTACCTTTTTTACACTCTAGTAATCTATCTCTAAAGACTTCCGTCATCAAACTTCAAAAATATATCTCGTCAGGAGTCCTCTCTTTTCATTTTAATGGCCTACATTTAAAGTCTTTCTCCTGTAAGTTATAGATGAGGATTCCATTAATATTACAGGTATCCACCAAATCAGAAATTCCTTTACTGTTATATATATATATATATATATATATATATATATATATAGATGTATGTATATATATATATATATATATACATATATGTATGTGTGGTGCCGTCGATTGATTTAGTGTTTAACCAAGAGCACCTCCAATGGGAGTGATCAGAGATACCCACATAAGAACGATTTGGGAAATAAAAAAAATCAAGGTATACGCTGCCACCACCCAATCGTCTATATGGATATATCTGACCATAAATGGAAACTGCTCCTTGTTATTCACGTCTGACTCCGTCCCCTTTCCTCAGGTCGTTCGGGGTTGGTTCTGGGTAGCGAAAAGGCCTATGCCCAAGTGGGGGTAGTAAAAGAATATAAGTGAAGGTCTGCTATGTGTTAATTATTACACTGAAGCAAAAATATAGTAAGGAAATACAAAAATATATTGTGGTTTTCTCCAACTAGACAATCTATTGATCCTTACAATATGAAAAATATATGGGTATGCGAGACATTTAATAACACAGTTTTTTTCTTTCTGCTTATGGTCATCATAAGTACGGTCACAGGCACGTGGAAAAACGTAGTTATTTACGCTCCAACCTTCCGGTCACTGTATAAGTCTACTTACAATATTGTGTCTACTTCCAGCACTGTGTCTACCTTCAACCCCGTATTCTTATTAGAGAACGATCACAGACAGAATCGTACTCTAAGGATTACACCCTCATAGCTAATGTATATACGCAAAGTGTTTGTGAAGTACACTCCCTTAAACCCTTTTAATTCCTGTTATCGGAATCGTTTTTGGCATCAGATTCAAAACTTAATAATAATAATAACTATCTACCTACTATATCTGCACTATATCATTTAACTCACATATTGACATTTGTTTTCATTAATCTTACAGAACGTATCCATACCTGTTATCGGAATCGTTTTTGGCATCAGATTAAAATTTTAGCTGCGCACAAAAAGAACGAGACGGCTATGTGTTCGTATCTATGGGTAAACTACTAACCTCCCTGTTGTATTATTTCGTAAAACTTCATTTCGCTTCTCAACACAGCCCCTAGCTGCTACAATATCTCTCTAAACTATTTCTCTAGTGGAATCCTGAACTGAAAGTTGGGAATTTTTCCTATTACTCTTAAAATTAATGGCCTTAGTTTACGCCTCTGTGTATACCAGTGTATACCGTTATGGTATGGTTGAGTAACCGTTATATATGGTTACGTAGGGAAGTCTTAATGTGGCGAGATAGACTCCAAAGCGGGAGTTTTCTATTTATTAAACAACAAAAGTTTCTGGTTAAACTACAAATGGAATGCCCTTTGGGGCTAAATACAATAAGTGCCAGGCCTTGACCTAGGGCACGATAGCTCTGACCTCCGGCCGGTAGGTTCGTGACCTACCCAGCCTATCGCAGTAGGTTCTTCACCTACTCCAGCTCTGGCAACATTACACGGATGTCATAGAATATATAGGGTTAGAAGGGTTGCTGTAAGCAAAGGCGTTAGTCTCGTTAATCTATGGATTGGGGACGGTTTAGATATATAAGGGTTAGTTGTATAATTGGTGGATATTGTTAGGTATATTATATCTATGTTAGTTTATGCGTAATACACTAGGGCAGTTATAATAAAAGGATTTATGATACGTTAGTCTGGTGACACTAGGCATCTATACTTGTTTGTCTTCAAATGTGCTGTGTTAGGGGTGCATGTCGTGGGAAACGCAAGGTAAGCAAGAGGAAGTCTCGCTCTGTTGCAAGCATGTGGATCACGTGCGTGGTGGGTGATGGTTAGTAATGGTAAAGGATACATCTGTCCGAACGTGTTAGTGACGTCACGGGTGGGCGGAGCTACGGTGCGCCCGCTATGTTCGAGAACATTCTAATGTCGTCTCGAAACTCAGTTGAACCAAAATCAGCTGAAATATATTTGTAGCTATCTCCTATTGTATGTTTTTCTTCAATGATTATAGTAAGGATCTTTGCCAACACATCTTGATAGGCAGACATAGAATAGAATAAATTCATGGTCTATTAAGGCTCTATTTTCTACTTTGCTTCTTGGTTGAGTAAAACCGTCTCTCAAGTCAACACTCAAATAAATAAACAGATAAATAAAACGAAATTCCAAAAATAAAATCCCTTCAAAATTCCGGTCCTTACATATGTATATATATATATATATACATATATATATATATTTATTTATCAACATATTACTTATTCTGAAGGATGCAGCGGCTTACTTATCTCTTTTGTTTCAGTAGCCTTACATACATATAGTTGTGTATGCTTGTTAACAGTAATATTTTCCCTTTTTCATGACTCCTATCGTGTTTATCTTCCCATATTAATTTTGTTTACATAATACTTATTCATAAAGTAGTAAAAAATGAAAACGATTGGTATTGTAATGAGTTAATTAAGGTCTTTATTGTGTTATTTTCTAATTACGTAGATTTCTAACCCAACTGACAGAAATAATTTGTCGTTCACCTGAAGTCCATCATGGCTGTCTATGGGTTAATTGAATCATCTTCTCCGTTTTCACTGGCTTCTTATTACCTCTAACATAGCCAAACCGTGTCATCAAACACCTATAGTACGACTGGAAATATTCTTTCACACCATCCGTACAGGTTGGTATTTTTTCTTTGCTTCTCTGGCAACTGCCAGGCAATTCTCGTTATCTCCGTGGCAATTCCTCGGTAGCTCTGGGGCTACAGCCTATCTGGACTGACCCCTTCTGTATTGGGTAAATTTTCTTTTTATATTCTCTTTGTTACATGGTTGTTTTGTTCATATCCGTAACATCTTCTTGGGTAGCAAAGGTGTTGAATTATATTTCTTTTTTACATGAATACATATACATTGTGTACTCTACAGAAATCCCATATCGATGTGAATGACGAACCAATTCATATTTCATTAATTCCTGTAGGATCATATATGTGACCCACTGTTTGTCACAGGGTCCCTACCATTTTGTTGCGATCTATATCTTTAATGTTTACTCCACCCTCACTAAGTAAAATTTAATAAAAATCATGGATGACACCTCCTAAAGAAATGAGAAGTTTATATTTGAATGTCATTTAACTGAAATCAGGTGACTTTTCTAAACAAACTGATGAAACTATTTAGACTTAGCAAAAAAAAAAAAAAAAAAAATCAACATATCTAAAACTTATGTTTTGTTCAGTTATTCTATACTTCCTACCATTGCTATTTTCTTCTTCATATAATCACCAATGTTCTTTTAAGTTGCAACTACTTAAACGTAGATTTTCTAATTATTCATCATACTATTTTTCTATAGACATTCATTACGTTTTGACAACCACTTCTGTTATAATTTTTCATTAGCGATGCATTTAACCACACCTTTCCTAACCCTTCTTACTCGAGTGAAAATACATGAAATAACGGAAATATCACATAGATATGAAAGTTAAAGGAAGGTTGCACACCTCAAAGTCCATTATCTTTCCCAAAGAAATAGTGGCCCACAGGGAAAAAGAGTCTGCCTGATGGTCAGCTACACAATATCTAGTCAACGGTGTGTCAATACAAACTACGTAGTCTTCCGACATCCACCACCTGGAGGAAATGTCTCAAGCAATGATACTCAAATGCCTGGATAAACAAAGCGCACACACACACACACACACACACACACACACACACACACACACACACACACACACACACACACACACACACACACACACACACACACACACACACACACACACACACACACACACACACACACACACACACACACACACACACACACACACACACACACACACACACACACACACACACACACACACACACACACACACACACACACACACACACACACACACACACACACACACACACACACACACACACACACACAACTTTACCTATAGATGATGTACTGTATGAGCGTTCATTTGGGGTAGTAAAATCTGTCGATTACAAAACCATAGGACGTTATCAGAATATTATATTGAATGACACAGACACAAATTGTATATATAAATATAATTATATGGAGATCTCTCTTAGCACTTTTATTTTAATGTGAACTTTTGAATAAGAATGTTCAAGTAATATCAACGATGAAAAAATATATTACTCTTCTTAACAGTTTTTTGGAAACTGTTATGGAAAGAAAGTTGGCTTTAATCTTCTCTCTCGCTCCAGGATGGTATTTGTCAAGAAAGGCTGAAGACGAGAACCTAGGAGCTAGAGAGTGGTCCATTAACTGCTACTCTAATGTCAATCAGGGTTAACCAATATAAAAGGGGGGGTGGACGAGGGAATGGGAAAGGTGGAGAGGGAGACAGGATGCACGAAGAAGGAGAATGGAGAGAGGATAAGGGAGAACTGATGAGGCTTTTATATAAGGAGGTATAAAGATCGAGAGGCTATGAGTTTTTAGGTCTTGGTTAGTCAAGATGGTTGTGAATTTAATT
>NC_134784.1:45805335-45840335 GCF_046742065.1 Oratosquilla oratoria | reverse complement strand
AGATGGTAAGGGGAGGACGGGTAGAATATTTGAGACAGTTATTGAATGTGGAGCAGGACAGCGGGGAGGGGGTGTTGTAGCAGTAGGAGGAGGTAGAAAGATGAGTGTGATGGTAGAGAAAAATTACAGGGGGTGGTAATGACATAGAGAGAATATTAAAAATGATTAAAGGTAGTGAAGAACCTTAGTTGAATGGATGTCATGCGGAGTGTCTAGAAAAAATAAATAAATGATATCGAGGATTGGCTGGTGAGATTGTTTAATGTCTGTCTAAGGAATGGGAGCGTGTCGGAGGACTGGAAGAGTGTGTGTATAGTTCCGTGTAACGTAGGAAAAGGGGGTACATGTGAATGTAGTAGTTTTAGAGGGATCACGTTGTTGAGTGTTGATGGAAAGGCATATAGGAAGGTATTAATAGAGAAGATTAGGAAAGGAAGAGAGGTAGCATTGATGAGAAACTGTGTATTTAAGAAAGCTTGAAAGTAGTTGGATAAAATGTTTGTGGTCAGGCACATTTGTGAGAAATATTTGACCTAAGGTAAAGATTTTTTTTCTTGTGTGTGTGTGTGTGTGAGAGAGAAATTATGACAGAGTACACAGGAAAGCACCGTAGGTGATATTGTAGATATATGACATAGGGGGAAAAGCTATTAATAGCAGACAAAAACTTTTATGTGAATAGTAGAGCTTGTGTTAAGGTTGGAAATGGTGAGAGTGAGAGGTTTGAGGTGACAGTAGAGCTAACCAGGGGTGTGTTATTGTAATGTCACCATTACTTTTCAGTACGTACATGGATGGGGTGGTAGGGGAATTAGATGAGAAGGCAACGACCATAGGAGTGGAAATGGTTAGAGACGGGAGGCGAAGTGGTAGATGAGTCAGTTGTTAACTGATGACACAACGCTTGTAGCTGAATCAGATGAGTGTCCAAGGAAATTGTTGATAAACTTAGGGTAGGTATGCACATTTAAAAAAAATATATTTTTACATAAGCACATTTTGTTTTTGTTTTTACATTGACAGATACGTTTTCACATGTTCACATTTTTAACAATTTTATATTTTTACATTTTTAGATTTACATTTTTACATTTTCACAATTACAAATTTTAACATTTCATTTTTATATTTCACATGTTCACGTTTACATATTCTTACATTTCCACCATTTTCACATATTCACATTTTCATAGATCACATTTCACACTTACATTTTCACATTATCACATTTTCACATTTACACATTTTCACATTTTTCCAGTTTCACATGTTCTAATTTTCATGTTTTCATATTTCTACATTTTCACAATTTCACATTTCACATCTTCACATTTTTACATTCAATTTTTCACATTTTAACATTTTCACGTTTTCACATGCTCACATTTCCACATGTTCACATTTCCATATTTCTACATTTTCACATTTTCACATTTTCACATTTTCACATTTTCACATTTTCACATTTTCACATTTTCACATTTTCACATTTTCACATTTTCACATTTTCACATTTTCACATTTTCACATTTTCACATTTTCACATTTTCACATTTTCACATTTTCACATTTTCATTTTTTTACATTTACACATTTTCACGTTTTCACGTTTCCAAATTTTCACATCTTTACATTATACGTTTCCACATTTTCACATTTTTACATTTTCACATTTTCACTTTTTCACATTTTCACATTTCCACATTTTTACATTTTCGCATTTTCACATTTTCACATTTTCACATTTTTACTTTTTCACATTTTCACATTTTCATTTCTCATTTTTTCTTATTTTCTTATTTACACATTTTCACATTTTCAAATTTACACACATTCACATTTTCATATTTTCATATTTTCACATCACATTTTCCCTTTTTACATTTTCACATTTTCACATCTTCACATTTTCTTATTTTCACATTTTCACATTTTCACATTTTCACATTTTCACATTTTCTTATTTTCACATTTTCACATTTACACATTTTCACATTTTCACATTTCACATTTTCACATTTTCACATTTTTACGTGTTCACACTTTCACATTTTCACATCTTTTAATTTTCACGTTTTCACATTTCGACATTTTCACGTTTTCACGTTTCCACATTTACACATTTTTACGTTTTCATATTTTCACATAATTACATTTTCATGTGCTCGCATTTTTTCACATTTTCCTTTCTTTTTCATTTGTTATTTTCAGATTTATCACGTTCACAGTTTTATTGCTCGTGTTGGTGAATCTATTGTTTTTATGGATTTCATTCATCATCACATTCCCTTTAGATCTGACGCCAACCCTTCCTACATTCCTGCATATAGGAAGCCTCTCATGAAGCGTCTCGTAATAGACAAGCTTCTCGAAGACATGCTTGATCAAGACATAATCGATTCATACATCTCTAAATGGAATTTTCCCTTTTCGTTGTTACTTCTGCCCAGATGTAGATTTTAGGGAACTCAATAAACTCGCTATTCTAGAGCACCATCCCATTTCACTACTTTAAATATCATGTACGGGTATTTTCAAATTACCCTCGATTCCGATTGTCGCCCACTTATTGTAACAGTACCTTGACTGATCATTACCAATTCAAGCGTTTAGTCATGGATCTCATATCTGTTTTTACACGTCTCATGCACAAAGCCTTATCTGTATTGATAGCTCGCACAGTGTTTAAGTATTTAGACGATATTATCATTGCATCACAAAATGCATCTGAACATTTACAAACACTGTATATAGGTTTTTCTCGTCCTGTACAAGCAGGTATTGAATTGAAACTTATTCTTTTTTCCTTCCTTCAGAAGGAAATACGTTTCTTAGGGCACGTCCCTAATTCACAAGGAATTTGAACCTCGCAAGACAATGACAAGGCAGTTCTTGAATTTCAACACCCAACCACCGTAGAACCGGCTGTTCCTTTCTCGGGCGATCAGGTTTTTATAGGCGCTTCATTCAAAACTACACTTGGATAGCAACGCCTCTCACGTCCTTGCTAAAGGACACTCCTTTCATATGAACACCTGGGCAAGAGAAAGTATTTTTTGACGTAAAAACAGCCTTAACCATGGTATTTCCCTTGCATTTCCAGACTACAGGCTCCCGTTCACAGTGAGCACTAATCCACCCTACACAGGACTATGCACAGTCCTAGTGCAACAACATTATAAGCATTCCAGATCTATTGCTTATGCGAGTTGGCTACTCAACAAATCTGAAACAAACTACTCTTTGAGAGAAATAGAAGCTTTAGCAGTAGTTTACGTTCTTTGCCATTTCAATGACATCATTCTCGGTTACCCAACTAAAATTAACACTGACCACCAGGCAATTTTACAAAATTTCTCGGACAGAATCTTTCAGGAAATCTTGCTTGTTGGCTTCTGGCCATTGGATAGTTCATGCCCACCTTCTCCTTTGTTCAAGGTAAAGAGAACAATATAGCAACACAATGCAGAAGACAAAGAAATGAGATCCGTCGACACGACGGCTTAGTCCATCATCATCAAATATCAGTCAGACCCCATTCAAACAGCCCAAAGCTCAGATCTTATATGGAAGATTGCATTGTTTTCCTCGAATTGATTGACACAACAGACATTGAAGATTTTCCTCCAATTTTACCACATTACACGCTTATTGAAGATATATTACACCATCAAACAACCTTTGACCAGAAACACATACATCTCCGATTTGTAAATCAACTCGTAGTGCCTACAAAGCTCATTCCTAATGTCCTGTTTATAATTCACGATTTAGTCATAGCAGCACACCCTACTAAAGACAAATGCCCTTCTTAAGCATGACTTCGGTACTTTTGGCCTACGATGAAAAATATATTTAAGTTCAGATAGATGCATGTCATTCATGTGTTTCACACAAAGGTCATATTAGCCGTTATGTCCCTATGATAACTTACCCTACTTCTTGTAAACCTTTCGAAACCATAGCTATTGACCTTCTTAAAATGCCTCTCACCCCAATGGAAAACAATACCTGTTTTTCTGTATGGATTACGTTTCTAGATTTTGAATTCTTGCCCTACTTCCAGACAAAACAGCACATGTCGCTCAGGTACTTGTGGATAGATTTGTTTGCCCTTTCACTACCCCCAAGACTTATTTCTGACAATGACACTAAATCTAAAAATGGGATTCTGTCGAACAATAGTAATGCCTTTGATAACGCTATATTGTAGCTTACCACCCTAGTTCAAATGGCCTCAATGTTCTCAAACATCTTGCTCCCAACATTAACTTCTCTTAGGATGAATGTATGCCTGTAATTCAAAACTGCATTAATAATGTAATTGATAGGCCCATATCTGAATCACCTTATTTCGTTCTCTCTGGCTTGTACAAACGACTCCCATATGACATTCTTGCTTCAAACTTAGAACCCTTTTATTATTTTGAAATTCATGTTAAAGTCAAAGTAGCTAATTTCAACTCTCCTCTCTCTTCAAGAGAATTCATGATCCTCTTACTCTCCCCAAAGACAACATAGCCCTTCTTCACGACAATTCAGCGAGAAATTCTGATTTAATAATAGGTGGTATTGTGCACTTCCTAAATTATACTCTTATATCTAAATTATCTCCTAAGTTTCTTGGTCCTCTCAGAATTATTGATCCTCAGTCTGGTAATAAACTGAAAATCAGCAAATTGCGCGATAGTACAAAAATATTGTACACATAGACTTTCTCAAGAAATTTTCCCGTGGTCTTGACAACGACCAGGAACACTCAAAACAGCCTACCCCTTCTTTAGAGGATCAGCCATATTCCTCACAATATGTCACTACTCACCCTCTTGTCAGTCACTCACACAGCTTCAGAAGTCATCCCACTTTTCTTTAGTCATTTTGTCAGTGTCAAAATTTTATCTGCATATCCGTCATCATTGTGTTCACTTTTCAATATTGTTAAAATCTCCTTACATATCCCACTTTTTATAATCATATTCGTTTTATATGCCCATTTAAGTTCTAGTATGTATTCATGTTTGTTCCTGAGTTCACCGCCCTGTAGATGCCGAGCGTTTATTGAACTTTTATCATACCAATATAAGTTATTAACCTACATTATAGTCTGTGCACATTGAGACACAATTATTCTTAGTCACTAAGGATACCAATACTAGCCTCCGGGCATCGAAGAATCATAGTTGTCAGATACATATAGTACTATTCTATTATCACCATTAGAATTATTAGACTATATTCCTTATATTTATTTTGGTTATATAGGTTCAGGTAATTTAATTTGAAGTGTTGATAAAAAAAAATTGTTAGGTTAAGTAAAATCTATTTAAAGTGGGTAGAAAAATGTCAACGAAGTTAGTAAATTTTCACCGAGAGCATTTGGTAATACTCAAAGCATCGTGGGTATCGGTACCTGGCAGAGTTGAGCTAGTAATGTCACAGCTAGCGGTAGAATTTGCTTGTTGATAATTATTTCATATGTGTGTTTACGGTGTTTTTTCAAATAAATTCACAGAAACTTTGAACCATGTCTAGCCGTCACACCTCCATTGTGTAATGTCGTAAACAATAAAAACGTTTTTATTTTCACATCTTTCATATTGCTCTTTTTCCGTTATACAGGTTTTCTCTTGTAATGTTTGTCCTACCCTTACATTTTTTGTGGCTTTAATTCATTCTTAACGAGCATACACTCTTTTCCCGATTTTCATCAGGATCCTACTCTAACTTACCGGTTGTATCTTTTCATTTTTCTTTACTTAATTATTTTATCTTAATAATTATTTTTCTTCTTATCCAATTACTGTTCTGCATCTAATTGTACATTTTCTTTTAATCACGAATCACCTCTTTGTCACTTACCTGTTCTTTATACTGAGCCACGCTTGTTTATCTCTCCTTTACTTTCGCAAAGGTTCTATTGTTTACTTTGTCTTATTTAATCTCCATGTGACCTTATTTAATTCCTAACTAGTTTCTACTTTTTCCTCGAACCCCCACTTTTCTATTTTTAGATAGGCCACTTCCTCGTTCGTTTATCCAATTATATTACCTCATTCTATCATGATGCTTTATGCCTCGCCTTCCTTTTTGACTAACTTTTCTTCCATCCATTATCTCTGCTTTCCAATGTTCTTTCCCTCGTTTACTCTCTTTTGACCAATATTCACTAGGAAATTACGACAGAGTTAATCTGGAACATTGGTTTTACTCCTTGGTTTTTCACCTACTTATTACCATAATTCCACCAACAATATCAGGAAAAAACAAACAAACAGAGGAGCTTCGATTTTCCTCTTTATCAATTATACCAGACTTGATCAGAACCATAAAGTAATCAGTGTAAACAAAAAATAGTAATAAGCCCGTATAAAATTCCTGTAGTTGATTTGCAGTTATTCGTTTATAAGAGATTAGAAGAGAAGATTATCAACAACAAATTTTCATCAAGCTTAAAACAGGTGATACGAATACCATTTGATTCATTTACTTGTTCACATAAGAGAAAACAAATATTCTTTAATTAAGTATAATTACCCTTTACTTTCTTTGCTTAGATCACGCAAGAAAGACACTCCCAGCTTCAGAATAAAAGTGAAAAATATGATTTGATCACAAAAGACTTTAACATGTCTCTTACTTCCCTTTGCCCGTTTTTCATCTTTGACTTTACGTGCCCTGCCCTCTTTGTTTTGGCAAACGACAGATGATCTTATCCAACATAAAAGGGACCAGGTCAAGAAAATTGGTAATTGTATGAATTATGTTTCTTCATTCTATTCACGCAAACCTGGATTGCAGAGTGATACTCTCGCTTCATGCACAAGTATCCTGAGTTTAAATTCTTGGGGTAGACAAAAATGGATGTTTCTAGAAAGACTTCATAGAATCAGTTCGTATGTTTGCACCTTATGAAGTCCGACTGATGCTCTAAGTAGAGAATGCACACGTAAATAAAGCCAACTTAACACTTTCCTATTATCGGCACATTATTTTTTGCATCTTTACCACTTTACGTCTTTATTCATCCACTCATATGAAATTAAAACCAAATCATCCATTTAGCCAAAACTCCATCCCACATGATAGCGTAAAACAAAAAGCTGTCGCTATTGGCTAACATTATTTCACTAACAGCTTTGCTTTACCTTATGTGGAAAGGGAAAGCAACGACATGCGAGCTAAATAACATAACTCCAGCTTCTACATTTTTCCTTCTTTCCGTAACTAGGTAGGCCCAAGTTCAATCCAAAATGGTCACCAATGACTATCATCTGCCCTGGCTGTACAAACCCAAGTAGAGATAAATACCTCGTACCCTTTTTTCCGTCTTTCCTATCCTTCACATTTCTTTATTCACCCCGTCTCACCTCCCTTTCCCTCTTTCATTTCCCTCCCTAACTCCCCATTATCATGGACCGCTCGCTATTATCCCCGCTTATATCTGCTGATGACAGCAATAGCTAATCTATGACCATCATTATGCTCCCTAGTTGCCGGCGGTCATATTTATGCCGTCTCATTATCAATCATAATTTCCTTTGAATTATAATCGTGAGGCATTGCGGTTGTGTTAGTACTAAGCCATTTTTTTAACCTTTCAACCAGGATACGGGCCACAGATTTTGCTTAAATTGACACTAAAAAAATTTATTCATATGTAGAATTAATTTGAAAAATTGATAAATTAATTCGCTGTCCCAGTTTCCCACTGTAGACCTATGGCCACCAATAAGCTGGCCAAAGCTACCAGTTTAGCCCATGAGATACTCAATGAAGAGAATTTGTGCGGATGTCTGGAAAATGACAATACATTATAATGTGTTCTTGTCCTGTTTGTGGATGCATCAGGAGCAATTGGTGTTTGTTAGCAGGCTAAATTTGTAATGATACTGTATTAATACAGTAGGGTAACCTAATTGTAGGCATGCTAGTATAATTCTTTGTTGTCTTACGAGTGATTTATTTTTTAATTGATTCTCATGAAGTTTGGTGGATTATAGAATTTTCCAGTTTATTGATGAGAGGTTGTTTTAAGAAGAGAATAGATTATGTTTTTGTACTGTGTGATGTGAAAACTTGGGTAAATTATAGAAGGTATTTAAGTAAAAAAAATTTTTTTTGCTATTTTTCTATTCCATTTAGTGGGTTGTACTTCTGTGGTGTGATGTAAAGTGTGTATGGGTTAAGGGCTTTTAAGTAGAAATGTGCATCTATCATTCTCATGTGATGCTCCTAAGAAATAAATTTTGTTGTTGTACATGTTTAACTATCATTATTATATTGCATCTACCTATTGCTTACAAATATCTATGTTGTTTGACTTAAGGATCTCCTTGCTTTCTTAACTGTTGGATACGACATCATGAATATATAGTTAAGTTCTCTTCAAGATTAGGCTCTCTTTCTAAATTCTTTCTGCTTGATTCATATATATATATATATATATATATATATATATATATATATATATATATATATATATATATATAATTCCGACTGTCGTCCCCGGATTCGAACCGGGCTCATGAAATCTCACTGCCATCGCCTTATCGACTGAGCTACTAACCCTATAAAATTCTCCAACCTCGAAGTTAATCTACTTCCCGAGGAACTAAGTGGACTGCTAACTGCCGTCCGTACCTATTATTTCACGGAGAACCAGGGCAACTTTAGCTAGTGGTTGGACTGGTTCGTTTCCTTGATTGACTTATCGTCGTTGTCTTACCTGAATAGAATGACCAGTGACGGTCATTTTATTCAGATATATATATACTTTTTAGGGAAAACAGATTCATATGTATTAGTCGATTTTTGTATGATTTATTTTTGATATTTGGAATCAGTTTTGTGGCTCGCCGTTGTACTCTTTCCAATCGGACCATGTCTTTAATGAGATTCGGTGACCACACGGAAAGAGCATATTCCAAATGTGGACGAACTGACGACTTATGTGGCTTGTTAATGAGTGAGGGACTTTTGAAGTCAAAAGATCGCGCCATCATCCCTAGAATCTTATTTGCTTTCTCAGAGGCTGAAAAACACTGCTTGGATGATTTGAGAATCGTTACTGATCTTTTTCACTATCCACTTTTGTTAACGAATCTCCAAATAACTTGTAATCGTACTTACTGCTATTTTTACCTATATGCATTACCTTGCATTTACTTGTGTTAAATTTCTTTAGGCACTTTTCAGACCATTGCTGTAATTTATCTAAATATTCTTGAATGCCTGATTGGTTTAAGTGATCATTTGCCATTTCGCACATTTTTGTATCATTAACATATTTGGAAACAGTAGATTTTAGTCCATGGTCTATATCATTTATATATACTATGAATAGAAATGGCCCAAGAACGGAACCCCGAGGAACTCCACTTGTATCATTTTTCCATCCAGAAGTATTCCATTTAAAACAACTCCCTGTTTTCGATCATTCAGCCAATTACTAGTCCAACTTTATAGGCTACCACTTATTCCATGTGAAGCCTATTTAGTAAGTAGTCTTTCGTTGGGGACGGTATCAAAAGCTTTTGCAAAGTCTAGATATATTAAATATATATGTTTCTTTTGTCATAATTCGAGATAACTGTGTTGTAGAATTCGAATAAGTTAGTCACGCAAGAACGTTTCCTTCTGAAACCATGCTGTCTATCATTTATCAAACAGTTACTTTCTAAATGGTGCTCGATAGCATCTCTGATGATAGTTTCCATCATATTTCCTACGATTGAAGTCAAACTTATAGACCTGTAGTTAATTGGTTTCTTTTTTGTCACCTCTTTTTTTAATTTGGGAGTAACGTTAGCTAGCTTCCATTCTCTTGGGACATCTCCGGATATGATGGATTTCTTGAAAATAATTTCTAATGGTATTTTATTAACTTTGAGTGTCTCCATACCCTTTTTTTTTTCTTTTGGTATATTTACCGTAGTAAGTTTACCCTAGGCATTTAACAGGTTTTAGTTTGGAGTTCATTTTGAGGTGTTTCGTTTACGAATACTGAGCTGAAATATTTCTTTCAAAATATCATTCCTTCCTTCATTTGAATATTCAAGATGATCGTCAGCAGATAATAGTGGATCAATGTGATTCCTAACAACCTTTTTATCTTTAATGTAAATATAGAACTCTTTGGGATTCTCTTTTAATTTTTTCTTTTTCTTTTGTTATATCTAATGTTATGAAAAAGTTTACCCTAGACTTTTCACGGGTTTCAATTTGGAGTTCACTTTGAGGTGTTTCGTTTACGAATACAGAGCTAAAATAATTGTTTAGAATATCACACATTCCTTCATTTGAATATTCAAGTTAACCATCAGCAGATAATAGTGGACCAATGTGATTCCTAACAATATTTTTATCTCTAATGTAAATACAGAATTCTTTGGGATTCTCTTTGGATTTATCAGCGATATTCATTTCGTATTGTCGTTTTCGTTTGTTATTGTTTTTTTTAATCTCTCTGTATTATTACATAACTTTAACAGTCATTTGATGCACCAAAGCACTTATATTTCTTATAAGTCTGTCTCTTTTTAGCAAAACTTTTTTCAGTTTCTTTGACAAGCTATTTTGGGCGAGCCTGATTTGGAGGACGTCTGTCATTAAAAGGAATGTAAGTATGAATCATTTTAGTGGGTGTATTTTGAAATATTTCCCACATCTGATCTACAGGTCTTTCGCTTAATTTCGCCTCCCAAATTGTAAGCTGAAACTCCTGGCGTAGTCTAATGAACTGAGCTTTACTGAAATCTGGCATTTTAGAAATACATGTATCTATTCTAAAAAAAATTAGTAGTTTGAATCTAAGTTGTGATCACTATTTACAATAGTTTCACCGTCTTGTACATCGGTTATCGTGCTTTCGCGGCTAGTGATCAATAGATCGAGTAAGTTTCCATATCTTGTGGGCCCTTTTACATGCTGAATTGTCACCGAGAAAATCAATCAAGCGACTACCTATATGGCCATGTTCAAAGATCATCCAATCAATGTCAGTAAAATTGAAATCACTCATTATCAATAAATCACAGTTGAAGAAACATATACATATATTCACTGTGTTATGACAAATGAAACTAAAGGTGGAGGAAGCAGGCGAGGAGTAATGGGGGAATTTTTTGCTTTAACGTTTTGACCCGCAGGGTCTCGATCACAAAGCTAGCAACTCAAAAATAACTGGGGATTTTATACATACACGGTCATTTCATGGGACGCTTCGGATAGCTTGTTATTTTATTTGCGTTTTTTTTATAAGCTTGTGGCTTTTGCTAGACATATAAAGCCTTCTCTATGGTCAATGTTGTTATTAGTGTTAATGTATGCTGCCTCAATAATCTTCCTTAGTTTCTTGGATGATCCTTTATTTAATATAGTTGTGTTGTTCCAGTCTGGAAGGTGGCCATGCTTATCTACTGTACACGCATTACTATGAAGTTAGATGATCTGTGGGCTTTTACGTCATTTTTATGTTCATTTATTCGTTTATCAAGTTTGCAACCAGATTCATTAAAATATGAAGAGAGAAAGCTTTTACACGGGATTTTATAAGCAGTGCTATTTTCGTTAGTGGAATTATTGTAGCTACGTGTGACCAAATGTCCTATTTTAATGCCCACTTTTAGAAGAAAAGTGTCTAGGTGTGAATTGATATTAGAGTTTGGTACTGTAATGTATCAGGATTCATCATTACCTTTCTAGACACAATTATCCATAGAATAGATAAAAATGTAAAATTTTTAGTATACCGGAAACCCACCAATAAAGAAGAATACATACACTTCTATTCAGGACATAATGACACAACTAAAACAGATATTATAATAGGTTTTCTTCCTCAGAGCATTTCGTACATGCACTAAAGAATTTCTAGATATTGAATTACAACATATCACAGAGACTTTCATCAAACTCAAATATCCAAAAGGTCTCTTATGTATATTGAAAAAGAAAGCCAAAGAAATAATCAACAAAAGTAGAAATAAAAATAAAAATATAATAAATGTAATGAAACCCGATACATTACAGTACCAAACTCTAATATCAATTCACACCTAGACCCTTTTCTCCTAAAAGCGGGCATTAGAATAGCCAGGACATCAGGTAACAAAGTAGGACATTTGGTCACACGTATCTACAATAATCCCACTAACGAAAATAGCACTGCTTATAAAATCTTGTGTAAAAGCTGTCCCTCTTCATATTTTGATGAATCTGGTCGTGAACTTAATAAACGAATTAATGAACATAAAAATGACGTAAAGCCCACAGATCAGCCAACTCTTTAGTAATACATGTGGATAAGCATGACCACCTTTCAGACTGGAACAACACAACTATATCAAATAAAGGATCATCCAAAAAACTGAGGAAGACAATTGAGGCAGCATACATTAATACTGATAACAACATCAACCATGGAAAAGGCTTTATATGTCTAGCAAAAGCCACAAAGGATTACAAAGGCGGAGCATGCCAACAGGAGACCTCTTCTTCCATATCTAGGTCGGATGCGAAAAAAATAATAGTAATAATAAATGAATGAATAAAACTATAATGATATGAATAACAAATAGAATACATAAATAAATGCATAGGTATAGTTAGATAATAAACAAACAGGTAAATAGAAAATAATAATAAATTGACAGATAACTAATAATAAATGAGAATCAAACAGACAAATGATAACAAAACAAAAACAAATAACATAAAATAAATGGTAGTATAGGAGCTAGCATGACACGATGTGGCAATTATTTTAACTTTTTAGAAAGCTTTGTTGCAATTGTGAGTAAAGGTTTGTCTATCTGATAACTTAAGAGAAATAATCCTTCGCTCATATGGAGTGAAGAACAAAAAGTAGAATGAGTACTTCAAAAGAAACCGGAGTCTGTCTAATATAATAGAATTTTTATCTAACACACTTTGTATACATTAATCTAATGGAATTATGAGAAATCATATAAAGCGTCACTATTCCCTAAGTAAAATTAGCCTCGGCATAGAATACGAAGAACGATAGAAAACATAAGTACTAAGATAGAGATAACCACAATAAACATTAACGTTAATATACACACAATGTGGCGGACAACGATAACACGCCAAAAATTGTGTCCCACATGGACTCGGAAGCACAATATTTATCCGACGACATCCACGTGCACAATAAGGGTATTGCTGGAATCACTGCAGCAATACGCTGAGAAATCTCGTAGCACACTGATGGTAATAGTCTGGGACGATGTTAAGGTAGCTAGTGGACAAGAGAAAGCTTGAAGTCAGAGGCAAAATTACGCGAGTCGATGTCCAATAGAATAATACTAAGCAGTCCACAAATTCACTTTTTCACTTCCACAATAGTCAATTATTTGCAATCGTACTTTAACGCTCGTACGAATCTAGTTGTATAAATGAGCGGGAGAAGAAAAAAAAAAACATACGCGCCGAAAAAAAAACCGCGAAAACGTATAGTTCACTTGCGCACAAGTCACAAATAAATCATCACTGAAACGTCTCATAAAATATTTTATCCGTTCTCACCATTTGATATAATGATAGGTAATAAAATACTGACAAGCTTCAAAAGTATGATGTTAAAGTGAGCGACGTGTTCTCTCTCCTAAGGTTGTCGAAGAACGGATGCCATATGGTGTCAGGCATGCCCATTAGCGGGAATCCGCTCCATGGTTCCACACAATTACACATTTATGTACATTTGTACAATATTACAAATATAACATACCTGACACGCATCCTTTACACACTCTCCTCCATTCTTATGTTCACATGTTCTTACAGCAGACAAATTCTTAGATGGAACAATCATTATCTAAAATTATATCATATTTCCAATTACATTTGTCTTCCAAATGCTGGGAAGTTTTAATATTTATTATATTTCATATTGGAAGGTATTATATTATAATCTCCATCGTCAGTCTTCTTGTAAAGATGATTTAAGAACTAGAGGATTTCATCTCCTTTACAATCAAATTAATGATCACTTCCACAGCAGGATCTAATGATATAACTAATAATTTTTCTTCATAATCATATAGAATATCTACGTCAAAATCAACAATAAGTTAACCTTATTTACAGAGAATTTAAGTACCCCAGTCTCCTATAAAACGTGTCCAATTGTATAAATAATGTAATAAGTATTATAAATAGCACATATTATATATCACCTGACACTAAATGTTACAAAATCATTATTATATGTGATATGTTATAATGTTATATATAATTTAAATAACAACAAACTAGTCTAGAAAATTTTAGCGACCATTCTTTAAGTTGGCTATCCACTAGTACAATCCAAAATGTCAGCAAATAGTATCTCAAAACAACACTATTAAGTGCTTAATTCCTAAAAATATCTTCATGAAAGTGTATATGTATATTATACAATTTGCACTTAGAACCAGTACCAAGAAAGGTTAATACGTATATCCCGAACACAAATTTGTAATGTAATATCAGATGAGTAACTGTTCACACACACACACACACACACACACACACACACACACACACACACACACACACACACACACACACACACACACACACACACACACACACACACACACACACACACACACACACACACACACACACACACACACACACACACACACACACACACACACACACACACACACACACACACAAAGGATTACAAAGGCGGAGCAAGCCGACAGGAGACCTTTTGATCCATATCTAGGTCGGATGCAAAAAAAAAAAAAAATCATATTAATAATAAAATAAAAAATAAAAACTATAATAATGTAAATAACAAATAAAATACATAAATAAATGCATAGGTATAGTTAAAATAATAAACAAAGAGGTAAATGGTAAATGATAATATATTGACATATAACTAATAATAAATGAAAATCAGACAGACAAATTATAACAAAACAAAAACAAATAATATAACATAAATTATAATCATTACAGCATCTTACTTAGGTATTTATCTAAATGATTCTTAAAGCTTTGAACTGAACTACATTGCACTACCTGTGCAGGAAGTTTATTCCATTCATTAACTACACGGTTGGCAAAGTTGTTTCTACCTACTTCTAAATTGAATCTATTTCCGGACAATTTGAGACCATTGTTTCTTGTCTGATTCTCATTCAATGTGAAAATTTTGTCACTTTTGATGTTGTCAATTCCCTTTAAAATCTTAAAGACCTGTATCAAGTCACCTCTAAGTCTACGCTTTTTTAGGGAAAACAGATTCATGTGCTTAAGTCGGTTTTCGTATGATTTATTTTTGATATTTGGAATCAGTTTTGTGGCTCGCCGTTGTACTTTTTCCAGTCAGTCAATGTCTTTAATGAGATTCGGTGACCATACGGAAACAGCATATTCCAAATGTGGACAAACTAACGATTTATATAGCTTGTTAATGAGTGATGGACTTTTGAAATCAAAAGATCGCGCAATCAATCCCAGAATCTTATTTGCTTTCTCTGAGGGTGAAATACACTGCATGGATGATTTGAGGTCGTTACTGATAATTACGCCGAGATCTTTTTCACTATCCACTTTTGTTAACGAATTTCCAAATAACTTGTAATCGTACTTACTGTTATTTTTACCTATGTGCATTACCTTGCATTTACTTGTGTTAAATTTCATTAGCCACTTTTCAGACCATTGCTGTAATTTATTTAAATCTTCTTGAATATCTAATTGGTTTGAGTGATCATTTGCCACTCCGCACAGTTTTGTATCATCAGCAAATTTGGAAACAGTAGATTTTAGTCTATGGTCTATATCATTTATATATACTATGAATAGAAGTGGCCCAAGAACGGAACCCTGAGGAACTCCACTTGCAACACTTTTCCATCCAGAAGTTTTTCCATAACAACTCTCTGTTTTCGACCTTTCAACCAATTACTAGTCCAACCTAATAGGCTACCACTTATTCCATGCAAAGCTAATTTAGTAAGTAGTCTTTCGTGTGGGACGGTATCAAAAGCTTTTGCAAAGTCTAGATATATTAAATCTATATTGTTTCTTTTGTCATAATTCGAGATAACTGTGTTGTAGAATTCGAGTAAGTTAGTCACGCAAGAACGTTTCCGTCTGAAACCATGCTGGCTATCATTTATCAAACGGTTACTTTCTAAATGATGTTCGATAGCATCTCTGATGATAGTTTCCATTATTTTTCCTAGGATTGAAGTCAAACTTATAGGCCTATAGTTATTTGGTTTCTTTTTGTCACCTTTTTTGAATATGGGAGTAACGTTAGCTAGCTTCCATTCTCTTGGGACATCTCCGGATATGATGGATTTCTTAAAAATAATTTCTAATGGAACAACAATCTCATTTTTCATTTCCTTTAAGATTCTTGGATGCCAACCGTCAGGCCCTGGTGTTTTATTAACTTTGAGTTTATCTATACACCTTTTAATTTTTTCTTTTGTTATATTTACCGTAGTGAGTAAGTTTACACACACACACACACACACACACACACACACACACACACACACACACATATATATGTATATATATATATATTTATAATATATATATATATATATATATATATATATATATATACATATACATATATATGAATATATTGTTACGCCTCCCATTAATGCCCAATCTTAATTGGAGAAACAATCCTACCTCCAATCATTGACGAACCATATTGAGCCTGAATGGCAGGGTAACAATATACTGCATATCATATATAAATCTGTGCAGTACTTTTAAGCACGTATGTCAATAGTTTTAGATGACCGGTGGTTAACTCAAAGGGGCAAGGTTAAGCCAAAACGATGGTGTTCTAACATAAATTATTTACATATTCACTTAGCACTACACACACACTTATTTCATGCCTACCCGGACCACTTGTTGCCACTAGGGTCCACCTAACACACTTAACCCAGGGATTATAGAGGAGCGGGCAGTGTCCGCTCTATACGGGTTCAGAAATCAGAGAGAGGGTAAGAAGGAGTATACCTCGTGACTGCGGTCACTATGGGGGGCCGCAGTTGCCAACTCACAACCGTTATCATTTATTCTATTACAGGTAGGGTGAGTGGACTAACATAATGCACACACAGAGATCATTAACACAATAAGGTACAATATACAATATGAACAATATCCTAGCTAACTAAAATAAAAGGATAACAAAGGAATAATACACACGAAACATAGAATATTGTATTTCATACGATCGGTAATTCAGGAAGACGAAAAAATTTGGGCGTGGCTACAACTACCCGAAACAGGTGGTAACATGAAAAGTACATCTATTACAAAGGAACACAGACTTGCGGCCACGCAACAATATATGTATATATATACATATATATATATATATATATATATATATATATATATATATACTATATATATATACTATATACATATATATATATATATATATATATATATATATATATATGAATAAAGAAGGTTGTCCACGTCGTCGATCCCAGGCACGCTCATGGATGACCAGATGGGTGCGGGAAAGACAGGTCCGCGAACAGTGTCTGGATGAGAATGTAGTGTCCGGTGTGGTGGTGAAGGCGACACGAGTCTTCCTCCTCTGGCACTTGTTTTTGAGTGCATCCCTCCTGTCGTCTTGAAATTGGGTGACAGCTTGATGGATCGTGTGACGCCAGGCACCACGGCCTTCAGTTTGGTCTGACAAACACTGGTGGTCAAAGAGGCATGCAGTGAGGGACTTCTTGAGGCATTCTTTGTGTCGTCTTTTGGGGGGCTCCCCTCTCTCGATGACAGGTGGAGAGGTCGCCATATAGGACAAGCTTTGGTAGGCCATGATCTTCCGTTCTGGAGACATTCCCTTCCCATCGAAGCTGGTATTTCTGTAGCATGGTTCCCATGCCGAGGGCCTCTGTCTGCTCCAGAACTTCGACATTTGTGGTGAAGTAACTCCAGTGGATATTGAGGATGGTACGGAGGCAGCTCTTTTGGAAGCGCTCGGGGAGACAGATATCACTGCGGTAGGTGACCCAGGTCATAAAGGATGGGAGGGGGTTCGAAACAGTTTATGTGACAACCGAAGACTGTTTCACTACTCTCTTTAAAACCGTAGGTCAAACCATGATGAAAGCTGAGTATCTTCAGAGGAGGCTTAATGATTTTTGTCAATTTAGTTTTCATAATATATATGGCGTAGGTTAATGTATTGTGTTGAGAACCAGTAAACAGTAGATTCACTGGTGAATGCAACACTTTGCATGCACGACTTTGGAGATGGGGGTTATTTGGTGCCACAGATCACTTTTGTGCTCACCTATTTATTATTATCATTATTATTATTATTATTATTATTATTATTATTATTATTATTATTATTATTATTATTATTATTATTATTATTATTATTATTATTATTATTATTATTATTATTATTATTATTATTATTATTATTATTATTATTATTATTATTATTATTATTATTATTATTATTATTATTATTATTATTATTATTATTATTATTATTATTATTATCATTATCATTATTATTACTATTATTATTATTATTATTATTATTATTATTATTGTTGTTATTATTATTATTATTATTATTATTATTATTATTATTATTATTATTATTATTATTATTATTATTATTATTATTATTATTATTATTATTATTATTATTATTATTATTATTATTATTATTATTATTATTATTATTATTATTATTATTATCATTATCATTATTATTATTATTATTATTATTATTATTATTATTATTACTATTATTATTATTATTATTATTATTATTATTATTATTATTATTATTATTATTATTATTATTATTATTATTATTATTATTATTATTATTATTATTATTATTATTATTATTATTATTATTATTATTATTATTATTATTATTATTATTATTATTATTATTATTATTATTATTATAATTATTATTATTATTATTATTATTATTATTATAATTATTATTATTATTATTATTATATTGTTATTATAATTATCATTATTATTATTACCATTATTAATATTATTATTATTATTATTATTATTATTATTATTATTATTATTATTATTATCATTATTATTATTATTATTATTATTATTATTATTATTATTATTATTATTATTATTATTATTATTATTATTATTATTATTATTATTATTATTATTATTATTATTATTATTATTATTATTATTATTATTATTATTATTATTATTATTATTATTATTATCATTATTATTATTATTATTATTATTATTATTATTATTATTATTATTATTATTATTATTATTATTATTATTATTATTATTATTATTATTATTATTATTATTATTATTATTATTATTATTATTATTATTATTATTTTTTTTTTTTTTTTTTTTTTTTGTAAGTCCCCCATGAAGTTTCGCCAGCATAATATCTACCATACGGTATACTGTAAACGCCATCCCTGTTGGCATTTATTCATTTTCTATTTCTCACTGCGCCCTTAATTTTCCGCCTAGAGGGATAAAGCACGTACACGCCAACATTGAACAATAAAGAAGTCAGCATCTCAGCTCCAATCTGTACGGTAACACGAGCTAATCGTGCTCTACCTTTTTTAATTTAGCCCTCTTATAAATCTCGACTGTCTTTCTCTTGAATCTATTAAGAAGGCCTAGGGGGTACAATACCTGCGGAAAGTACTGGTAATGTAGTCCATTTCTTCCTCTAAAAATACTTTACTAAAAATTCTAATGGTCCGCAAGTAAAAACCAGTTACTATTCCGGGTTTGGTCCGTGCATTGTCTTGACAAGTGGTGAATGAAGTCTTATTTATATGTCGGCTTCCTGTATACAGAAAATCTAACCTCATCCCTCGGTGTATCAAATTATCGAGGAACGGCAGTTTGTGGTCCAACTCCAGTTCCACCTTGAATTGAATGTTCTCGTCCACTCCGTTAAGTATGTGGAACTTAGTGTCCACGTTTAATACCTTAGGCAACACAACCAAGACGTTGTCTACATAGTCGAACCATTCGCAGCCCTTTCCCATAATGCGTAGCAGCCTGTCCTTTTCCTATGCCTTCATATATAGGGACACCATGACAACACTCAGAGCCAAGCCCATTGCCAAACCTCGATGTTGTGTATTCCCCTGGTCCCCAAACATGAATGTGCCAAAGTTTACGCAAAGAGACACTAAATCAAGATAATCCGCTTTTCTGACCGGCAAGTCATCATCATACATGGAGTTGACAGCCCTCTTCAACACGTCCAGAGCCCCCTTCACGCTTATATTCGTAAACAGCTGTTTCACATCAAAGCTGGCTACCTTATTTATCTCGGTGTTTGCATCGGGAATAAGCAGTTCGCAACACCGACTCTCCAAACAAATCGCGAAATCCCTGTCCTCCACATTGGGTTTGATAAGTGGCGCACACCTGCGCACCTCAGCATAATGATCGATAGCCTCAAGATTATGAATTTCGAGGGAAAGAAGCTATACAGCTTCAACGTGAAACAGTTGCGTGCGGAAAGGTGATGTCCGTCAAATCGTTTATATGTACAGTCACCAATTATAGCTCCAAGATGCATCTGCTGAGGATGGTATATTAAGGTTGAAAGACGTCATGAGTGAACAAAGTTTTGAGAACGGGAAATCTACTGAGCATAATAAGCTGCGAAGATCATACCATCATCAGGAAGATCGAAAAAAATATATATATATACAAATTACGTAATTTTGTAACAGTTGTTCAATTGAACAACTGTATTTTCCATAGCCTTTACTCCAAGTAGTTTGATATAATTATATACTATGGCAATACAAGATAAAAAAATAAAAGTAAGTAAATAATACAGAGGATTGATATCTTAGTAAATTATCTTTCCCTATCGACATTCATCTATATTATATCTACCACATCTGAATATCATTAATATTTTAGAATTTATATAGAAATAATATTATTCAGTCCATAGTCATTTTATTAGTTCAAATATCTTCAATTTTTTAATTGGAAGTTGCCAGATATTTCATATTCAAAGACATCTCGAGTCTCATTTGTGTTGAATTATGCACGAGTTTATATGTAATTTTTATTGTTCATGTGTGGAGCAATTATTGGGGCATGTATATGCCTATATTTTGTGCAATGTGTACAGGAACCTGTAAGTATTATTGGGTATGGTACAATATAAGTCGGGGATAATTTCAGGTCAGATTACAGGTTGTGTCGTTATCATAATTTTCAATGGCAACCAACCTGTTACATCTACAACAATGCAGAGAAGACAAATAACAAAATAGGTTCCTCAATCTTGGTCATACCTTCCTTTATTTGTGTAATTGTATATAAATTTGTGACACTGAGATATAAATAACAGAACATAAGAGTTGTTTTTTTAATATTCCATCATAAACAGAATACTGGAGATAATGTGTTACCAATAACAGCACTGATAAAGATATAAAGAAAATCAACATAGAAATGATTACTTAGCGTCATAGCTAAGACTAATAGTCCAATCGTTGCAACAAGACAGAAGGGATATCATGTGTATATGTATATATATGTATATATATATATATATATATATATATATATATATAAGAGAAATTTGCTAATGACAGCGACATCAATCCGATAATTTTATGACAGTCGCATGCAGGATTCGAACCCACTGCTATCGGCCACCCGTAAGATCACCTTCACAGAGCCTTAGCCCACTACACCAGCAGACACTTAAAAGCCTTGAAACCTGGAATCGAACTGATTCCCGAGGATAGGAAAGATCACTAAGGTAAGGATCGGAAAAATTCCCTTTCACGCTCTTCGCCAATTGTAACTATGAGAGAAATTCGCTAGTAACAGCGACATCAATCCGATAATTTTATGACAGTCGCATGCAGGATTTGAACCCACTGCTATCGGCCACCCGTAAGATCACCTTCACAGAACCTTAGCCCACTACACCAACAGACACTTAAAAGCCTTGAAACCTGGAATCGAACTGATTCCCGAGGATAGGAAAGATCACTAATCTGCGACCCCAATTCTTGTTTTACACAAGGCCCAAGTGCACCAGTTGGCAAGGGGTAAGGATCGGAACAAATCCCTTTCACGCTCTTCGCCAATTGTAACTATAAGAGAAATTCGCTAGTAACAGCGACATCAATCCGATAATTTTATGACAGTCACATGCAGGATTTGAACCCACTGCTACCGGCCACCCGTAAGATCACCTTCACAGAGCCTTAGCCCACTACACCAACAGACACTTAAAAGACTTGAAACCTGGAATCGAAATGATTCCCGAGGATAGGAAAGATCACTAATCTGCGACCCCAATTCTTGTTTTACACAAGGCCCAAGTGTACCAATTGGCAAGGGGTAAGGATCGGAACGAATCCCTTTCACGCTCTTCGCCAATTGTAACTATGAGAGAAATTTACTATTAACAGCGACATCAATCTGATCATTTTATGACAGTCGCATGCAGGATTTGAACCCACTGCTACCGGCCACCCGTAAGATCACCTTCACAGAGCCTTAGCCCACTACACCAACCGACACGTAAAAGCCTTGACACTTGGAATCGAACTGATTCCCGAGGATAGGAAAGATCGCTAATCTGCTACCCCATTTCCTGTTTTACATAAGGCCCAAGTGCACCAGTTGGCAAGGGGTAAGTATCGGAACAAATCCCTTTCACGCTTTTCGTCAAATTGATGTCGCTGTTAATAGCGAGTTTCTCTCATTGTTACAATTGGCGAAAAGCGTGAAAGGAATTTGTTCCGATCCTTACCCCTTGCCAACTGGTGCACTTGGGCCTTGTGTAAAACAGGAATTGGGGTCGCATATTAGTGATCTTTCTTATCCTCGGGAATCAGTTCGATGCCAGTTTTCAAAGTTTTTAAGTGTCTGTTGGTGTAGTGGGCTAAGGCTCTGTGAAGGTGATCTTACGGGTGGCCGATAGCAGTGGGTTCGAATCCTGCATGCGACTGTCATAAAATTATCGAATATATCTATCTATCTATCTATCTATCTATCTATATATATATATATAT
This sequence comes from Oratosquilla oratoria, assembly GCF_046742065.1. Lineage (NCBI taxonomy): Eukaryota > Metazoa > Arthropoda > Malacostraca > Stomatopoda > Squillidae > Oratosquilla > Oratosquilla oratoria. The sequence goes on along the minus strand of NC_134784.1, from coordinate 45,817,245 downwards.
ATATATATATGCAAAAATAATCACAATAACGCGTGACTAAATGATATTGCAGAAACAACAGGGAAAATAAAGTCAGAATACTAAACGTTTTCGTCTATTACGACATCCTCAGAGTAAAAGAAAGAGAAACATAACACAATATTTATACAGAAATAAGAAAATTAGGGAAAATTATAGCCACATAAAACTTTCGGTCAATATACATACACACATATTCATATCCACATGGAAATAATAATAGTAATAATAAACAATAAAACAGCAAATACAAAAGAGCAGAACCAACGTGGCCGAAAAGTCCACAAGACATCTGGCACAATTAGGAGCCATGATACTGCTTTACTATTCTATCAATTATGAATTTATCGAATTTAAGTAAACCTAGACTCAAGTTGATATTATTATTAAAATTGCTTTTTATAAAACTGGATTCAATAATGTTCCTTTCTAAAACAAAATTACAAGCAACAATATTTTAACATTGTCCCAGTCAATACTCACATGGACAAAGACCGCACTAGACCTTTGGCCCGTCCTTATACTATATCTGTGTTCATTCATCCTAATATTTAATTCTTTACCAGTTTTGACAATGTAACAGGAGCTACAGTGTTTACAGGGAATACTATAGACACATCCTACATTATTGCAGGGGGAATTTTTAATGAGGAGTTCTTTGATGGTACAGTTTTTGAAAATAACAATATTGAACTCCTTAAGGATGTGAGGAAGTCTTACAAGATTTTCATGAAATGGAAGAACTAAAAGATTTTTCTTGCAAAAAGTAACTTTTTGGGATGTATTAAAATAAGACTTCCTGGCCCTATATTGTATTGTGCTTTATCTATAACATATTTAGGATACTTCAAGCCCGATGCAATGTCATATATTTTCCTTATAATACGAAACATACATTATGGAAAAGAGGACGAGGACACAAGGTAATCATGTGTCAACGGTGGGAGAAGAAAGTGGTGACCAAAAATCATAGGGACAAAATATCATAAGAATGTAGGTCTTCATTGGTACATATATTTGTTTATATGTATATATATATATATATATATATATATATATATATATATATATATATGTATATATGTATATATATATGAATGTATATATATATATGTATATACATATATGTATGTATATATATATATAATATATGTGTGTGTGTGTATGTATGTATATATATATATATATAATATATATATAGTATATATATATATATATATATATATATATATATATATATCACAGGTGAGAAATGTAGTAACACATTTATAAATCACAACTAACACCACAGTCGGACGAAAGAAAGAGTTGCGTAAGCGGAACTATATATTTCGATTGCTACCTGCAATCCTCTTCAGTAGTACAAAGTGGCAGGGAGGAGGCTATCTTAAGTAGCAACCTCTTACAAAAGAAAGGGAACACGAGAAAATACAGAACATCACTGCCCCAGCCCTAGTTGACCTGAGGCTGACACGAGGTCGGGTCAGGGTGAGGGGGAGGAAGCTTGTTGACAATATTTTTGGTGATGAATAGTCCTGAAATGATGTCTGGGGTCCATTGACCCTTGGAAATATTCATCGTGGGCAGATAATCAATTAATGTTGATTCCACCATTTTCCTTCTGAACCCACACCCCGATTTGTAAATGAGATCAGATTTCTCCCAGTCCATCCGGTGATTAAATTTATCAACGTGTTGAAACACTGCTGAATTTATTTGGCCATATCTAATCGACCTTTTGTGTTCATTTAATCTTGTCGGTAGGTCTCTTCCCGTCTGGCCAATGTATGAAAGGTCACAATCTTTACATGGAAGGGAGTAAACACCTGGGATATGTTCTTCCTTCAACCTCTGGTGAACATTAACAACTTTTTTATTAATAGTGTTAGGGTAGTTATGAATTAAATTTACTTTCTCTTTGGGAAGAAACTTGGACAATTGACTGATGGACTCTGAGAAGGGGATGACTAGGGGATTTTGTCTCTCTTTCTTTAACTTAGTGGAAGGGTGTTTGAAAAAACTTGCTCTGGCTTGACTAAGGGCTTTATCCAGAAACCAATGAGGGTAGGCTAATTTTGTTAATTGGGACTTGATGGAAGTTAATTCGTGTTCTAAAAATTGGGGGCTACAAATCCTAAAGGCTCGGAGAAAAAGTCCCGAAGCTACACTCCTTTTAATGTGATCTGGGTGATGACTGAAGAAATGGAGGTAACTACCTGAATGAGTGTTCTTTCTAAAAACAGTAAAGGCAAGCTTATTCCCATTCTTCATGATTAAGATGTCTAAAAAGGGGATTTTATCATCTTTTTCCCATTCCACTTTGAACTTGATGTTGGTTGTTAAATTATTAAGTTTATCTAGAAAAATATCAAAGGGACCCCAACTCTCATCCCAAAGAGTGAAAATATCATCAACGTATCTTAACCAAATCATACCTGGGGGTTTAATTGTTGGAAGAAGAACACTCTCAAAGTATTCCATGTAAAGATTAGCCAGAACAGGAGAAAGATTCGAACCCATGCTACAACCAAACTTTTGCCTGAAAAACCGATTTTGAAAGGAAAAGACATTAGATGACACGCAGGTGCGTACAAGAGCAATGATTTTGGAAACCGGAAGGGGAATTTGTCTTGGAATGGTTGTAGCTTAGTTTCTAGAAAGGACAAAACATCATCAACACAAATGTTCGTAAATAATGAGATAATATCAAGACTTAATAAGCGACGGCCTACTATATTAATCTCCTTTATTTTCTGGATGAAATCTTCTGAATGTTTCAAATGGGAATTGGAAAATTTGCCCACAAATGGTGATAATAAACCCGCAAGCCATTTAGAGAGTTTGCTGGAACAAGAACCCCTGTTGGAAATAATGGGCCTTAATGGGGTACCCTCTTTATGTAACTTGGGGAGGCCATAAAAATAAGGGAGCTTGGGAGTAAAAACTTTAAGTTTGGACACTTGTTCACTAGTGGTGATCTTACGAACTTGCTTATTAAAAGAGGCAGCCATGTCTTTTAAGGGGTTTTTGGTGAGTTTCTCGTATGTATTTTGATCATTAAGAAGCTCCATAGCTTTTTCAACATACGAGTCTAGGTCTAAAACAACTACTTTACCCCCTTTATCTGCCTTGGTGATAATTATGTTACTTAGTTTTTTTAATTCTTCTATACCCATTTGGTAACGTTTGGGTAGACCATTGTTGTCCTTGAAACAATCTGAAATGCTGTTCAAGAGCACGCCTTTGAGACATAATAGGTCTTTATCATAATTATTATGGGACAAGAACTTATCAAAACCTACCAGGAAGTCCATAGCATTGTGTTTTTCCGGTTTTAAAGCAAAATTCAAACCAAGACCTAACACTTCTAATTGTGATTTTGAAAGTACTGTGCTAGAAAGATTGACGACATTATCAGAAGAAGCAAACTTAGACCAAATGCTGTTATTACATAATCTAAAAAGTTTCTTATTGAGGATCACAATGTGTTTGTCACTTACGACACTGGCTTGTTGTTGGGCTCTGTGTAGAAGTGACTTGAAGACGTGTTCATCCCGGCAATGGAAAAGAAGTTCTCTGGTGGTGGACCGAAGGTGAAGAAAAGCGTTGTCAAGGTCTAATGACGCCAATTGAATCCGATCCGATAAAAAGGCTCTGATGTATGTGGTAAAACTGTAACCAATTTGCTTGTGTTTGTGTAAACCAAACGACCGGGGGCAAACCTGTTCCGCCAAACAATTGGACAGAAAAGTTTTCTGGTTCTTCCTTTTCTTGCTTGCGATCAAGGAAGATTCGAAACGTCTGTAGGGATGTTTGAGGTCGGGGTAGTGATGAAAAATGTTGTTGATAGAAGAAAGAAGCTCCATCGTGGTGGGTCAATCACAGGTGAGAAATGTAGTAACACATTTATAAATCACAACTAACACCACAGTCGGACGAAAGAAAGAGTTGCGTAAGCGGAACTATATATTTCGATTGCTACCTGCAATCCTCTTCAGTAGTACAAAGTGGCAGGGAGGAGGCTATCTTAAGTAGCAACCTCTTACAAAAGAAAGGGAACACGAGAAAATACAGAACATCACTGCCCCAGCCCTAGTTGACCTGAGGCTGACACGAGGTCGGGTCAGGGTGAGGGGGAGGAAGCTTGTTGACAATATTTTTGGTGATGAATAGTCCTGAAATGATGTCTGGGGTCCATTGACCCTTGGAAATATTCATCGTGGGCAGATAATCAATTAATGTTGATTCCACCATTTTCCTTCTGAACCCACACCCCGATTTGTAAATGAGATCAGATTTCTCCCAGTCCATCCGGTGATTAAATTTATCAACGTGTTGAAACACTGCTGAATTTATTTGGCCATATCTAATCGACCTTTTGTGTTCATTTAATCTTGTCGGTAGGTCTCTTCCCGTCTGGCCAATGTATGAAAGGTCACAATCTTTACATGGAAGGGAGTAAACACCTGGGATATGTTCTTCCTTCAACCTCTGGTGAACATTAACAACTTTTTTATTAATAGTGTTAGGGTAGTTATGAATTAAATTTACTTTCTCTTTGGGAAGAAACTTGGACAATTGACTGATGGACTCTGAGAAGGGGATGACTAGGGGATTTTGTCTCTCTTTCTTTAACTTAGTGGAAGGGTGTTTGAAAAAACTTGCTCTGGCTTGACTAAGGGCTTTATCCAGAAACCAATGAGGGTAGGCTAATTTTGTTAATTGGGACTTGATGGAAGTTAATTCGTGTTCTAAAAATTGGGGGCTACAAATCCTAAAGGCTCGGAGAAAAAGTCCCGAAGCTACACTCCTTTTAATGTGATCTGGGTGATGACTGAAGAAATGGAGGTAACTACCTGAATGAGTGTTCTTTCTAAAAACAGTAAAGGCAAGCTTATTCCCATTCTTCATGATTAAGATGTCTAAAAAGGGGATTTTATCATCTTTTTCCCATTCCACTTTGAACTTGATGTTGGTTGTTAAATTATTAAGTTTATCTAGAAAAATATCAAAGGGACCCCAACTCTCATCCCAAAGAGTGAAAATATCATCAACGTATCTTAACCAAATCATACCTGGGGGTTTAATTGTTGGAAGAAGAACACTCTCAAAGTATTCCATGTAAAGATTAGCCAGAACAGGAGAAAGATTCGAACCCATGCTACAACCAAACTTTTGCCTGAAAAACCGATTTTGAAAGGAAAAGACATTAGATGACACGCAGGTGCGTACAAGAGCAATGATTTTGGAAACCGGAAGGGGGAATTTGTCTTGGAATGGTTGTAGCTTAGTTTCTAGAAAGGACAAAACATCATCAACACAAATGTTCGTAAATAATGAGATAATATCAAGACTTAATAAGCGACGGCCTACTATATTAATCTCCTTTATTTTCTGGATGAAATCTTCTGAATGTTTCAAATGATATTTTTCTAGATAAACTTAATAATTTAACAACCAACATCAAGTTCAAAGTGGAATGGGAAAAAGATGATAAAATCCCCTTTTTAGACATCTTAATCATGAAGAATGGGAATAAGCTTGCCTTTACTGTTTTTAGAAAGAACACTCATTCAGGTAGTTACCTCCATTTCTTCAGTCATCACCCAGATCACATTAAAAGGAGTGTAGCTTCGGGACTTTTTCTCCGAGCCTTTAGGATTTGTAGCCCCCAATTTTTAGAACACGAATTAACTTCCATCAAGTCCCAATTAACAAAATTAGCCTACCCTCATTGGTTTCTGGATAAAGCCCTTAGTCAAGCCAGAGCAAGTTTTTTCAAACACCCTTCCACTAAGTTAAAGAAAGAGAGACAAAATCCCCTAGTCATCCCCTTCTCAGAGTCCATCAGTCAATTGTCCAAGTTTCTTCCCAAAGAGAAAGTAAATTTAATTCATAACTACCCTAACACTATTAATAAAAAAGTTGTTAATGTTCACCAGAGGTTGAAGGAAGAACATATCCCAGGTGTTTACTCCCTTCCATGTAAAGATTGTGACCTTTCATACATTGGCCAGACGGGAAGAGACCTACCGACAAGATTAAATGAACACAAAAGGTCGATTAGATATGGCCAAATAAATTCAGCAGTGTTTCAACACGTTGATAAATTTAATCACCGGATGGACTGGGAGAAATCTGATCTCATTTACAAATCGGGGTGTGGGTTCAGAAGGAAAATGGTGGAATCAACATTAATTGATTATCTGCCCACGATGAATATTTCCAAGGGTCAATGGACCCCAGACATCATTTCAGGACTATTCATCACCAAAAATATTGTCAACAAGCTTCCTCCCCCTCACCCTGACCCGACCTCGTGTCAGCCTCAGGTCAACTAGGGCTGGGGCAGTGATGTTCTGTATTTTCTCGTGTTCCCTTTCTTTTGTAAGAGGTTGCTACTTAAGATAGCCTCCTCCCTGCCACTTTGTACTACTGAAGAGGATTGCAGGTAGCAATCGAAATATATAGTTCCGCTTACGCAACTCTTTCTTTCGTCCGACTGTGGTGTTAGTTGTGATATATATATATATATATATATATATGTATATACAGGGTGGGGCGCGGAAACTTCCCGATTTGGGGAAGCTTTGGTCTACTCTCTCTAGCATGGTGAGCGGTATATTGGCTATTTCAGTGCGGATGGCATTCTGTATGTCTTCCAGGGTCTATGGACGGTCGTTATAAACTATGGATTTGAGATAACCCCACAGGAAATAATCATAGGGGCCTAAATCAGGCGAGCGCGCTGATTTCCCTGAGTGGCGATTTAAACTGGCCAGCGCGCTCGCCTGATTTAGCCCCCTGTGATTATTTCCTGTGGGATTATCTCAAATCCCTGGTTTATAACGACCGTCCACAGACCCTGGAAGACCTACAGAATGCCATCCGCACTGAAATAGCCAATATACTGCTCACCATGCTAGAGAGAGTAGACCAAAGCTTCCGAAATCGTCTGAATCAGTGTATTGACAATGGAGGTGGACATTTAAAAGATATTGTTTTTAGAACTGTGTAAAAGTAAATCTCCCATGTTGTGTGACAGACATAAAAGTAGAATAAAGAATTGTGAAGTGTAAACACTTTATAATTCAATCCCCAAATCGGGAAGTTTCCGCGCCCCACCCTGTATATATATATATATGTATGTATGTATATATGTATATCACACAAATAAAACACAGTCGGAGTAAAAGAAAACTTGAAAGACCATTTAATTTCTATATTTTACCTAACAGCGGTAGCCTTCTTTAGGAAGTACACTTTTTTGTACTTCCCGAAGAGGGCTAAAGCTTCTAACAGAAATATAGAAGTTAAAGGATCTCGCACGTCTTCTTTCACTGCAATTGTGGGTTATTTGTGTGATTTAAGAGTGTGTTCCTAAAGTTCTGTATCGTGAATATATATATATATATATATATATATATATATATATATATATATATATATATATACTGTATATATATGAATGAACGAAATCAGCCATCCTGAGACTACTGCTGAACAAAGGCTTCCTTCATAGCATTCCATGATTCACATACCGCTCCAACCTCTGTCACGTCACTCCACCTCCTGTCTGGACCCCTCTTTCACGCTTCCCATCTCGTGGCGTCCACTCAGTATAACACTTGCTCCATTGCTCATCACTCGTTCACACTAACTTACTTGCCCTATTCCACTTCCTCTCTTTCACCGCCTCCACAATATATTTCACTCAAGTCTGCTGTCTCACCCAACTTGCTCCCTTTCGGTGTCTTAGTGTTATTCTCATCATTGACCTCCATTCTACTCTGTACAGTCCTTAGCTTTGTTTCCTTGGCTTTTGTTAGTTTCCAAGTCTCACATCCGTAGATTATTGCTGGCAGAATGCAATGATTATAAACTTAAAGTTTCAAATATAAAGATAGAGAGACTCTCAGGATTTTATTATACCTACCACTTTCCAACCAATTGTAATGCGTCTTTTCATTTCATTATCATAATCTTTTGTCACTTTCACCATCTGGCCTAAATAATTATACTCTTCAAATTCTTCAGGACTCTCACCATTGATTACAATCTCTTTACTTTGAGCTTTCATGTTGAACATTACTTTGGTTTTGGTGTTATTCATTTATAAACCTACTTTGAGACTTTCCTTGTTAAGATCACTTAGAATGTCTTGCAAGTCTTCTGTTCTTTCCGCAAATCTTAGGTGGTGTAAATATTCGCCATTAATCTTCAAACTTTTTTTTTTTTTCAACTCAACCTTCTGAAAATCTCTCCCAAGCAAGCTGTAAATAAATTGGGTGAAATTTGATCGCCTTGCCGTACTCCTTTCTTGAGCTCGATCTTTTTTATATCTTTATGTAGTCGAATTATAGCGGTACCTTTGGCATTAATCTTTTCTAAATCCCTTACGAGCTGTTCGTTTGTACCCTGATTCCGTAACGAGTTTAGTATTGCTATTTGTTCTACCGAGTCAAGGCCATTCTCGTAATATACAAAAGCTAAACAATGAGGTATATTGTATTCTGTCATTTTTTCGATTAGTCGGTTCATCGCTTGCAAATGGTCTAGAGTCGAGTATCCACTCCTAAAGCTTGCTTGTTCCTTCGGTTGGTTTCCATCTAAAACTTGAGGTAGTCTATTTGTAAGGATCTTGGAGAATACTTTATATACATTTGATAGCAAACTAATCGGTCGATAGTTACTAAGGCCCTTCTGGTCCTCTTTTTCATGAAGCAAAATCACTGTGGTATTACACCACTGGGTATACAACTGAACTATCTTAATATGAACTTATTTCCCTTCTTCTTTCATCAGATCTATCGATATACCATCTTCCCCTGGTGATTTTTCTCATTTCATATTTTTAGAGCAAATTTTACTTCTTTGTAATCTCTGATACACTACTAACGTCTACAGATAAATTTACTGACTCAACTACGGTCTTCGACGAGTAAAGCTCTTGGTAAGATTCTGCTACTCTTTTTACCATTCTGTCTCTGCATTTAATGAATTCTCTAGTTCTATCTTTCAAACATACAATTTGCTGTCTTCCTAAAGCATGTCTGCGCTTGATCCCTTTAATACTTTTGCCTTTCGGTATAGTTTTCTCTATTTCATCCATATATCTTTTTCCTTCCTCTGATCTCTGCCTTTTGTTGATAAGCTTGTTTATTTCTACACTTTCTATTTCGTCTCTCCTGCTTTTAATCTGCATGGTCCTCCTTCTTTTAATTGGGTCATTTGTAACTTTGTTTTCTCTAATATTTTTTTGTACTTTCTACTTTCCCTGCCGATTCCTTAATGATATTAACTAAATTCAAATTCGTATCTTCGACGGTATCCTCTTTAGTTCTAGGAGCTTTGAATCTATCTTTAATTTCTAACTGAAATTCCTTCTCATTATCCTTAACCTTTGCAAGGCTTATTTTCTTTTTAAAAACTAGTTTATTTCTCTCGGCTCTGAAATTGAATTTAGCTGTGCAACCTACCATTCTATGGTCAGTACCTTTGTTTACTTTATGACCGTAACATTGCTAACGCTCTTGCTCTCATCTTTTATATATGAAGTCTACTTCGTTCTTTGTTGTTTCATTTGTACTTCTCTAGGTCCATTTACGACCTGCACGCTTTTGGAAGAAAGTGTTCATTATCCTCATGATGTAGTTCTCTGTAAAATTGACTAACATCTCACCTCTGTCATTTCTTTCACTTACTCCAACCTGTACTTACTTTTTTCTTATTCCATTACCTGACTTACATCATCATAGAAGGATTCAATTTTATTGTCTGAGCTCTCTGAAGTTGGTGCGTAAACCTGAACTAAATTTATAGTTTACCTTTTGCACAGCCTAATCACTACCCAAGCTACACTGTCTGATAAACTACTGATCATCACCAGCAACCTCTCAGTTGATCAAGAATCCTATTCCACTAGATTTTTCTTTGTCTCTACCTCTATAGTAGAAAAGGTGGTAACCATCTTGTAATTGTATCAGCATTTCTTCCGTTTTCGGACTTCGCTCAGTCCTACTATGTTCCACTTTATATTGTCTAGTTCATCTATTATACACACACACACACTCACACACGCACACACACACACACACACACACACACACACACACACACACACACACACACACACACACACACACACACACACACACACACACACACACACACACACACACACACACACACACACACACACATATATATATATATATATATATATATATATATATATATATATATATATATATATACATATATATATATAATATATCTATATATACAAATGTATGTGTGTGTTTGTATACATACACACACACACACACACACACACACACACACACATATATATATATATATATATATATATATATATATATATATATATATATATATATATGAGAAATTCGCTATTGGACAGCGACATAAATTAGATCATTTTTATGACCGTCGCGCATAGGAGTCGAACCTACCGCTCAGAGGCCATAAGGCTACCGAGGCAGTGCCTTAACCCGCTCGGCTACAGGAGGTACAAAAATCTCTGAACTGGAAAGGCTACTGGTTCCCGAGATTGATAATCATTGTCATCAACCTCATTTATTTTTTCACCGAAGACCCAACCTCACTCGTAGCAGGGGTTAAGGGGACCCCGCGCCCCCAGATTTAAGAAAAATTCGATTTTTTTTATTGCATAAATACATAGTAAGGATCTTGCTCTAGATGCTGGTAAAGTGTTTTTATCGTACCGCCATTTTTAAAGGGTTTAAAGGGCCTACCCTCCCTCCCCCCGGCAGCCACATGCTGCGCACGACCATTGTTTACATACGTTTTGACCATATTTTACCCTATTTTTTTGCGTTTGATACACTCATAAAGTTTTCTCTTACGTCCGGCATGCACGTGAGTATGTGGTGTGAGGAAGTTCAGCCTGCACGACTGGCAGTGGCCTGAGTCTTACAAAGTAAAGGACATGTACACATTAGCTTGCCGCATTCACTAATTTGCCGTGTGAAATTCGCATCTATTTTTCAGTGAAGAGATATTTGAAGATATTAGCCATGCCTAAGCTATCCAAACAAAAGGCACACTTGCAGAAGATAAGAACGTCTACATTAGCAACTCAAGGGGAGAAAGAAAGAACCCCAGCATCAACTTTGTTATCACCACCTCCGCCACCACCACTAGTACTCCCTCCAGCAGCTCTCTTCCCTTCCATCTACATCCACATCCTCAGCACCTGATCCTCTGTCCTCTACACCTATATCAGACAAGTTGTCTCTACGCAAACAACTGTTTGCTAACAAGTGGCTACAAGGATGCCTCCTTGTTGCAACACCTTGGGTTTAGAGTCTCAAACCTCACAGTGATGTCCCTGATGCAGCAAGAGCCTGTTCCAACACCAGAAAGGAAACCCAAGAAAAGAAAGAGAGCTGAATCCCAGCAATCAGACTACCTTGCTGGGTCATTCTAGACCAAGAACTCAAACTTTGCGACAAAGAGTGAGGTGGCGGCTTATGAGACCCTCACTTTGAGTGAATAATATCCTACACTGTAGGAGGGTACAAAGTGCCTGAGTTACTTGAAAGATGCAAAATCATCATGAAAATACAATGGAACCTGTTTTCAATGGGTCTTAGGAGGTCCAATGTAAAATTTAGTCAAACTAAAGAAAAAAAAAAAAAACCTTAAACACTCATTTCTGAAAAATGTAAGTTTTTGATACTCAAAGTCTATCTCCTCCCTCAATTTTCAACCGATTTTTGCATATGAGGTCTCTATTAATAGCTAGATAAATGAAAACAAAACAAAATAGAGAGTTTTTTTGCATATGTCAAATAAAAAGTTTTTAATAACGTGTCAAACTCAAACTTTTGCTTTTTTTCGATAATT
>NC_134784.1:45790335-45800335 GCF_046742065.1 Oratosquilla oratoria | reverse complement strand
AATAATAATAATAATAATAATAATAATAATAATAATAATAATAATAATAATAATAATAATAATAATAATAATAATAATAATAATAATAATAATAATAATAATAATAATAATAATAATAATAATAATAATAATAATAATAATAATAATAATAATAATGATAATAATAATAATAACAATAATAATAATAATAATAATAATAATAATAATAATAATAATAATAATAATAATAATAATAATAATAATAATAATAATAATAATAATAATAATAATAATAATAATAATAATAATAACAATAATAATAATAATAATAATAATAATAATAATAATAATAATAATAATAATAATAATAATAATAATATAATAATAATAATAATAATAATAATAATAATAACAATAATAATGATAATGATAATAATAATAATAACAATTATAATCATAATGATAATAATGATAATAATAATAATAATAATAATAATAATAATGATAATAATAATAATAATAATAATAATAATAATTAATAATAATAATAATAATAATAATATTTATAATAATAATATTAATAATAATAATAATAATAATAATAATAATAATAAAAATAATAATAATAATAATAATAATAATAATAATAATAATAATAATAATAATAATAATAATAATAATAATAATAATAATAATAATAATAATAATAATAATAATAATAATAATAATAATAATAATAATAATAATAATAATAATAATAATAATGATAATAATAAAAATAATAATAATATAATAATAATAATAATAATAATAATAATAATAATAATAATAATAATAATAATAATAATAATAATAATAATAATAATAATAATAATAATAATAATAATAATAATAATAATAATAATAATAATAATAATAATAATAATAATAATAATAATAATAATAATAATAATAATAATAATAATAATAATAATGATAATAATAACAATAATAATAATAATAATAATAATAATAATAATAATAATAATAATAATAATAATAATAATAATAATAATAATAATAATAATAATAATAATAATATTAATAATAATAATAATAATAATAATAATAATAATAATAATAATAATAATAATAATAATAATAATAATAATAATAATAATAATAACAATAATAATGATAATGATAATGATAATAATGATAATAATAATGATAATGATAATAATGATAATGATAATGATAATAATGATAATAATAATAATAATAATAATAATAATAATAATAATAATAATAATAATAATAATAATAATAATAATAATAATAATAATAATAGAAATAATAAAATAATAATAATAATAATAATAATAATAATAATAATAATAATAATAATAATAATAATAATAATAATAATAATAATAATAATAATAATAATAATAATAATAAAATAATAGTAATAATAATAATAATAATAATAATAAATAATAATAATAATAATAATAATAATAATAATAATAATAATAATGATAATGATAATAATAAAAATAATAATAATAATAATAATAATAAAATAATAATAATAATAATAATATAATAATAATAATAATAATAATAATAATAATAATAATAATAATAATAATAATAATAATAATAATAATAATAATAATAATAATAATAATAATAATGATAATAATAATGATAATAATAATAATAATAATAATAATAATAATAATAATAATAATGATAATAATAATAATAGTAATAATAATAATAATAATAATAATAATAATAATAATAATAATAATAATAATAATAATAATAATAATAATAATAATAATAATAATAATAATAATAATAATAATAATAATAATAATAATAATAATAATAATAATAATAATAATAATAATAATAATAATAATAATAATAATAATAATAATAATAATAATAATAATAATAATAATAATAATAATAATAATAATAATAATAATAATTTATTGAAGTGCGTAGGACAGAATGAGTCGAAGGGTGGTGAGGTAAACACCAGGAACCGTTGGAGTTTTATTACTAACGTTTCGTCCTGAAAGGCCTTCCTCAGAGTGTATACAAACAAATCATTGACAGCTTATATACTTCCAGCTTACCCCGTTCCTCCCCGTTCGTCATGCACCACCGTTTGGCATCACGAAGAACAAAGCTGGCCGTTACTCTCGCAAATTTGACAAATCCATCACGATGGTTGCTACATGGATGTAAATTGATGTAGGCCGCCTCAAGTACTTTTCTTCTCTGTTTCGTTAGACCTTTATGTAGCACCTCTGTTCTTTCCCAATCTGGTAGGTGGCCAAAGTTGTCAAGGTGGACTACTAACGAATTTGAAATTCTGTGAGCTCTGACGTCGCTTTTGTGTTCATAGGTACGGTTTTTTTTTTAATTCACCTACATGGTGTTTTGTAAATCAAGCTGTTCTATTCTGTTTCGACTTTACCATTGTTCTTATTTCTCATAATCTCTCCTATCCTGGTACCAGTGCCGAACGCAATTTTTAATCCTGCCCGGGTGAACAACTGTTCCCTTTCACTCGCGCGTCTTGAGCTGGGGACTGACAAAAACCCACCACTACCAACCTCACTCTCCTCTTTTATCCACTCTTCTTCTTTTATTTATTCTTAGGATCTTCTCCCTCAATCTGTGTAAAAGACCTTCTGGATACCGCAGTTTTCTGAAAATATCAAAAATGTAATTGGTCTCTTCCTGGAGGAACTCCTCACTACATATTGGGAAAGCTCTTAGGAAGAAACCAATGACAATTCCACTTTTGATTCATTCGTTGTGGGCCGAGTAATAATGTACAATGTCACTCTTGTTGGTGCCTTTCCTGTAAACTGAAAATGCAATCTTATTCCCTTTTCTCCAAACCACCGTGTCCAGGAAGTCCAATTTATTATTTTCTTCATGTCCTGTTCTATTCCGTTTAACCTATTCACTTTTTCGTTGAGATCGGTTTCCCTCAGGGCAACAACAAGTACGTCATCTACGTGTCGGATCCAAGTGGTATCTTGGCCCATTACATTCACAAAATGATCCCTTTCTAACAATTCCATGTACAATGAGGCTAACACTGCACTGAGGGGTCTCCCCATTGCGAGCCCACGACACTGGAAAAATTCTTTGTCATTGAAGACGAAGGAGCCAAACCTCACACACAGGGAATTAATTTCAAAAAGTCTTCCTTACCTAGAGGTAAATCCTCGTCTCTCATGTTGGAAACCACCTCCCTAGCTGCCTTCAACACCCCTTCAATAAAAAACATTTGTGAACATACTCGTTACACTATACGAAACTAAGGTCTTGTGTGTGAGGTCCACATTCTTCATTCTCTCAATCAGGTCGTGAGAATTTTTCATGTAGGCTTTGCTTATTAACCCTAACCTGACGGACCCTAACCCTTGTCCGTAGTGGAGAATTGATGGTGGAGATATGTATTGAAAGAGAGTTGATGATAGCAAATACAGTGTTTAGGAAGAAAGTCAAGCATAAATACACATGGGGAGGGTGGTGGATGGAAGGGTGGCAAATAGTGTTAATGGACTACATAGTGGTAACCAGGAGTATGGTAGGAAGAATTAAGGATGTACATGTTCTAAGGGGAGAGAGTGGGGGAATACCAGATCATTTTCAGGTGGAAGGTAAATTGAGAGTGGAGAAGAGGTGGAGAAAGAGGAAAAGGGCAGACGGTTGGGAGGTACTTAGAGTGAACTACTTTAATGAGAAAGAAAAGGAGAATGAGTATAAGAAGCTGACCGAGGAGTGGGAGGGAGTGAAGGATAAAATAGAACTAGGAGTGGAAGAGGAATGGGGATGGTTCAAGGAGGAAGTTATAAGGCGTGGAAAGATAGTGTGTGGAACAAGGAGGGCGGGAGGAAATAGAAGGAAAAGTAGTGAGTGGTGAGATGAGGAAGCAAAGAAGGGTGTAAAAGAGAAGAAACAGGCATTCATAGATTGGCTTCAAATTAGGACGAAGGAATCGTACGAGAGGTACAAAGTAAAGAGAAGAGAAGTTAAGCATAAGATAAAGGAACCAAAAAGGAGAGCGGATGTGAAATGGAGTAAGAGTATGACAGAAATTTTTGAAAGTAATAAAAATATGTTTTGGAAAGAAATTAAAAGAGGAAGAGGAGGCAAATCAAGTACAGAAGAAAAGATAAAAGGTGCAGATGGAGAGATGATAATGAAAGACAAGGCCGTAAGAGGAAGGTGGGAAGAGTATTTTAGGGAGTTGCTAGAGAAGAAATAGGGAAAGATGAAGTGAAAGCAGCTGTTAAGATGATAAGAGCAGGTAAGGCACCTGGGTTGGATGGATGACAGGCAGAATATCTGAAGAAAGGAAGTACAGTTATGGTGGACTGGCTGGTGAGGTTATTTAATGTTTGTTTATATATATATATGTATATATATATACATATATATATATATGTATATATATTTATGCATATATATATATATACATACATATATATATATGTATACATATATCAAGGACTAAGATTACACAGAACGTGCGCACCCAGATCCCTAGGTCCGCTAGCGGAGGCTATTGCTTTCTTTGTAATCTAACATTTTATATTGGACAAATATATCAAAACTAGAAACCTAACATTATGTATAGGACAAATATACCAAATATTGACTTGTTCAATGCAGTATAAGTTTATATGAACTTTTATAGTGAAATAAGAAACTATTTTTAAGGTACTGTTATGCTTTGAAATGCCAGTTTTAGCCGGACTAAATAGGTATTATTGTATGAGGGTAGTGGACACCAGGGTTGGCGATTTTTTTTTTTTTTTTTTTTTTTTTTTTTATCTTTTCAAAAAATATAAAAGATAGATTTTTTTTATTTAAATCAGATTTTCTTATAGATTTTAAATATTGTGGGATTGCTATCTGATATGAGATCTGATTGTTAAAGGACATTTTTTGCATGTCAATATAAGGAGCAGTGTTATATAGACTTACCACAAATATACAAGGAACGGTTTAAGCCGTATGTGACGACGGTATGCTCAGGTTCACTCGATTCCTCCAAGAGTTTTCTCATTTTGGTGACATTTGCTGCATTGTCTGTCACAACACTTCCAATGTGACAACCAAAATCTTGTTCAGCCTTCTTGATCGAATTTTGTACAAGTTGTAGAAGATATTCAGCAGTGTGAGGTTTCCTTGATGTGTCTATTGTGTCAACTAAGTAAATCTGACCAGTGAATGTTGTTAGAGTGACACATATTATGGTCTCATTATGGATGTTAGACCACCCATCAATTGAAAGTCATACAGTTTCATTATTCAGAGGTTCTGCACACTTTTTATATTCATTTTCATACACTAGATCCAAGTACTTATCATCAATATCTTTTCTGGATGGAGGAATATAACCTGGCCTCAGGTTCTGAATCATCTTGAGAAACTTAGGATGCTGAACAAAACGAAATGGTGAATTTGTAGCAAATATAATTCTTGCAACTTCTTTGTCGAGATTTTCCTTTTGAGAGGCTGAAGTTTTTAAGATAAATCTGTACACAGATGTTGATGACTTTCTTTTAGATGGAAATGATTTAGCAGAAGTGGTGCCTGTGGAGGAGTCTGATAGTGACCTTTTAAATGGTGGAGTCAGGTTTGTAGATAATTCAAGTGGAGCCGATGATGAAGGTATTGAAGCTGTTGATACAGATCCTGAAATGGAAACAGAAAATTTTAGCATATTGCATAATTCATAAATGAATAAATAAACGAATTAATACAGTGTGATTTAGGCTACCTATGAGTACAGTAGTTATCTTTTTAGATAATGAACATATTCACACAAGCCACTAAATTGTTTGGAAATAATTAACTGGATATGAAATAGGTGGGCTTGGATTTCAGCCCACACAGGATTCAGTCCACTTTTAAATTCACTAAAAATAATGGGTTACTTGGGTTAGGTTAGGCTAAATCCCTTTGAGCTGAATTCCATGTGGGCTGAATTCCAATGGAACCTATGAAATATATTACACAATGTTGAATGAAATGAATAACAATCATCTAGGCCCCAAAGTTGAGTGGATACAGTATATTATAATGATATAGCCATTACCCAAATTTAGAAGTAATGAGGTTGAAGTATCATCTATTTAGGCCTGCACATTTTTATTGCACATGCTCTCCATTGTTCACCAAATTTATATAGTTGCGTATGAAAAGGGAGAAATGCACACAATATAAGTAAAATTATTTACCTGGGTCATCGATTTCTTCTTCTGTATGCTGTGGCTGACCATGGCATTTATCTCTGTGAGATTTTAATCTTGACACAATGCCCTGTAGTTCCTGGCTGCAGTCTTTGCATTTAGCTTGGTACCCTTTGCCAGAAGTTGTTGGTAGTTTTTCAAAATAATTCTAGACAGGATAATTTTTTCTGCCTGAAGGAACCACTCTGCCAGGTCCAGAAGACATCCTTCTTGGTTAATTCCAAAGCAGCAACTGACTCAGTGAGAAGCTGCTTACCTAGAACAAATTTCAACAAGAATCTTGTTGAAACGTGTTGTGGGCTGCACAGTGATATATACTACATGTAGGCTTATACCGTTCCTTATATACTTATGGCAAGTCTATATAACACTGCTCCATATATTGATATGCTAAAAATGTCCTTTAGCAATCAAATCGCATATCAGATAGCAATGCCATAATATTTAAAATCTATAAAAAAAAATCTATTTAAATCAAATAAATCTGATTTAAAAAAAATAGATTTTTTTATTTAAAAAAAAAAAAAAAAAACGCCAGCCCTGGTGTCCACTAATCTCATACAATAATACCTGTTAGGTCCGGCTAAAACTGGCATTTCAAAGCATAACAGTGCCTTAAAAATAGTTTCTTATTTCACTATAAAAGTTCATATAAACTTATACTGCATTGAATAAGTCAATAGTTGATATATTTGTCCTATATACAATGTTAGGTTCCTAGTTTTGATATATTTGTCCAATATAAAATGTTAGGTTACAAAGAAAGCAATGGCCTCCGCTAGTGGACCCAGGGATCTGGGTGCGCACGTCCTGTGTAATAGTAGTCCTTGATATATGTATATATATATATATATATATATATATATATATCAATGTACATATACAGTATACATACATATGTAATATATATATATATATACATATATATAAAACATACATACATATATGATATATATGTACATGTTTGTCTGTGGATATGGACATATATATTCACACACACACACACACACACACACACACACACACACACACACACACACACACACACACACACACACACACACACACACACACACACACACACACACACACACACACACATATACAAACACACACACACACACACACACACACACTCATACATACACACACACACACACACACAAACACACACACAGACACACACACACACACACACACACACACACACACACACACACACACACACACACTCATACACACACACACACACACATACATACGAATTGTTTCAGCGCTCAATGCATGGCTTCTAAGTCTATTCCATTTGTTAACCACTCTGTTGGTAAACAGTTCTTGCGTATTTCATTCATACACCTAAATTTCTCCTATTTAAATCCATTACTACGGGTTCTCCTTACTTTCTTAGTATCAAGATAATTGTATTCTCACTGTTTATATATTATATAACAACAGCCAGCACCACCGCATATATGATAGCATATCCCAGAAACAACTACGGTTTTTCTTAAATTAATAAAACTAGGCATCGGCCATTAGGAATATGAAAAGCCAATAAACCTCGTATACGTGGTCATCACAATTATATCAACGTTGTTTGCAAATTTAATTCCAGCTTCAGAATATTTAATTTAATACAGAAGGAGCCAATGAACAGCAAATTTTAGGAATATGTTTAGGTAAGTCTTCACTTCACTGACAATTTGAATGCATTTAATTTTGGCTACTATCAGGCAGCTGTAATGGTCTTAGTTGATATCACCATACTAAAGGAATTAATACACTCCCTCAAACTTGCTTTAGAATCTTATGGTGTCCTCTTATGCCTACTCGTATATTGCATTTTTTCTTCTTGTGTGTCAAAGGCCTTTTTGAGGGCTCGGACAGTCTTCCTTATATTTTCTATTTGGTCTGTAACTTCATGGTTCCCGAGCGAAGATGTTTGGTTGTACGGTTTCTTCTTACTAACAGGTATGTCCTTCATTTTCATAGAAGGTCTTACATCCATAATAGCTTCTCTTGAACACCTGCAGCCCTTGGCATAATGCCTTCTTGCACCCATCTCCCAAAGTTTGCGAAAACATCACATCTCGAATACACGATCTCACATGCACCTGCAAGGTTCGCATGTGTGCTAACGCAGTTTTCTCTTGTCCTTACACTGTATACTCTCTTCTCAACATGATTTACTTTTGTACCTTCATGGCTTAAACCATCTATCTACATATATGACAGGATCAATACTCAGCTAGCCCAGCCAGAGCCCAGCACAGGTGTAAGTTAATACTCAAGAATTTTGTCATTACATTTTTATTTCAGTCTTTTTAATATTTGATCATTTCCATGGCAACCAAATTAAGAAAGTTGCTATTGATCTGCTTTATATTTTTTCACGTTTCCCTGACATCTTCCTTCTCTCTTTACTGACGTTTGTCTTGTCTGTCCTGAGCTTCGTCAACACCGTGACGAACCTTATGGCTTCTACTCTCCCTAGAGACAAGGCTTTTTTTTGCAACTGAGGGAGAAAATTCCTGTGTGGAAGGTGTCTTGATCGATCGAGACCTGCTTCAACTTATTATTCACTACCTCAGCTACATTAAATTATCCTTAATCTGCACAAAGGTCATAAATAACGTAAAAAATTTATTGGGATCGATGATGCTTTTTGTCACATTTATATATTTTTTCCTCACCCCCTTCTTCAGATTACTTTTTCTTTTCCACTCCTGTATTCTTACCAAACATTAGTGCCATCATTTGCATAGTTCCTTCTTTCATTATTTGTATTTATTTTCTATAAGCTTATCATAGTTCTATTTCTTTTCACAAAATTTATACCAATGTACAGTCTACTTGGTTTTCAAGTAAAGCTTGTTTTAGTACCAATTGAGTAATTTGAAAGCTTTGTGTCCTTAGAAATTAGTATTAATTGGATTTATAGTACATAGATAGTATCAGTATAATTTACAATGCATTGATATATCAAAGTAACTTTAGTAACAGTATTCAATTGCTACTGGCTATTTAAAAAATGCAAAAGTGCTGTGCCCGATGAATTCCTCACATTACCTTACTTTTGATCAAAATCTTACCTCTATCCCGTGTTATGTTCATATGTTTTTTTCATTTAGTCTCCTATTTCAACTATTACTTTTGACATTGACGCATTTTAGAAATATTGTTTTATCAGGATTAAGAGATTCTTTTTATCTGAGGACAAGACCCTACGTAGACAGAAGGGTTTGACAGTTATCGCAAATTTCCTCATATATTTATATGCCATCTTCAACTTGTGTTAAAATTATCTTTCTCTTTATTTAAGTGGAAATGGTACAAACTGTACATTCTTTACATTACTTTTCTTCTGATGAAAATCTTACATTAATCCAGTATTTATCCATAATATTATTTTTCCCATTTTATTGTTTTACAGCTTTGTAGCGATGATGCATCTTAAAAATAATGTTTTATTTAACGTTATAAAATTCTGTTACACTGAGAGTAGGTCCTTAGACTGAATAGTTTCACAGTTTTCGTAAGCTTACCAATAACTTCCACACATTCAACTTGTATTTATTGTATCTTTCCATAACATAATTTCTCGTGGTTATATACACCATTTGCAATCTAATACTACAAGTACCAGAAGTTTTCTACACTTGGATCAAAGTGCCTCCTGACATTCAGAATAAGTCATCGAAGGTGAATGAGGTGTTGAGTAGGTTAATGAAGATAACTTT
>NC_134784.1:45777835-45782835 GCF_046742065.1 Oratosquilla oratoria | reverse complement strand
CACAGCACATCCACAGCAAGGCCGCTTCATAAATTCGGCGTCCCCCCCCCCTCTCCGTCCCCTCATGCAGAAGAGGAGAAGACGGGGAGAAATCCCTTCGGGCTGCATAATTATTTTTTCTCATACATACTTCCTCACCCCACATCTCCCACCCACTCCCCCTCATGCATCACAGCATCATCCATACACAACCCTTCTCCATTCACCCCTATCTTTGGTCATCTCCCGTCCTTCCTTCACAGACATTCCTCTCTTTTGTAATACCCCTTTCACCCCATCCATCCATCTCATTCTAGGACGCCCCCTCATATTCACTCCTTCCACCTCTACCTTCCACACTTCTTTTACTATTCTTTCTTCACTCATTCTTTCCATGTGTCCAAACTACCCTAACCCTCTTTCATCAACCCTATCTCCCAGCTCCCTTTCCACCCCTGTTCTCCTCCTCATCTCCTCACTTCTCACTCTATCCAGCCTAGTAACCCCTATCATACTTCAGACATTTCATCTCAAACACATTCCAACTCCTTCTCTCTTCCTCTCTTATGTTTCATGTTTCTGCCCCGTACAGTGCTGTTGGCACAATCACTCTTTCATATAACCTCCTCTTAGCATCCATTCCCAGATGTCTATTTCTCATTACACTTTTTAATCCACCAAGGCATTTACTCGCTTCTCTCAATCTACATTTTACCTCCACCTCCACTCCTCCCTTTCCTGCCACATTCGTACCCAAGTATCTAAAACTATCCACTTCCTCCAGTCTTTCACCCTTTATGCTCACTTCCATCCTGCTGTCACTCTCTCCCCTTGTACATCTCATCACATTACTTTTGCCTACATTTATCTTTAGTTTCCTTCTTTCACACGCCTTCTCAAACTCTGTCACTAACTTCCTCAATCTCTCCTCTGATCTTGCTACAAGCGCAGTGTCGTCAGCAAACCACAACTGGCTCACCTCTCACTTTTCTCTATTTTCTTTGACCATCTCCAACCCCTGACCCACTACCTTTTCATTTACCTGTCGCACCACCCCATCCATGCAAAGATTGAACAGCCAGGGTGACATAACACATCCCTGACGAAGTCCTACCTTTACCTCGAACCATTCACTCTCTCCATTTCTAATCCTAACACAAGCTCTACTACTCTCGTAAAAACTCTTCACTGCTCTTAACAGCTTTCCTCCTATCCCATATATCTGCAGTACCTCCCACAGTGCCTTCCTGTCTACCCTGTCGTAAGCCTTTTCCAAATCCATAAAAGCCCAAAAAACATCCTTACCTTTTCCTATAGCTTTCTCACATATCTGTCTTACCACAATAATCTGATCTACAAAACCCCTTCCTGTCCTAAACCCACACTGTTTCTCACCAATTACTCCCTCTGTTCCTCTCCTAATCCTCTCAATCAAGACCCGCCCATAAGCCTTCCCAACTACACTCAATAAGCTAATCCCTCTGAAACTACTACACTCTCACATGTCCCCTTTTCCCTTGTAAAGCGGAACTATACAGGCACTCCTCCAGTCCTACGGCACTCTACCATTTCTTAAAAAAAACATTAAATAACCTCACCAGCCAGTCCACCATGACTGTACCTTTCTTTCTCCATCCTACCTAGGTGCCTTACCTGCTCTCATCATCTAAACAGCTGCTTTCACTTCATCCTTCCCTATTTCTCCTTTATTTTCCTCACCCATCATTCTCATTTTCTTAGCGCTTCCTACTGCAACTACCTTTCCCTCCCTATCCTCCTTCACATTTAGCAACTCACTAAAATACTCTGCCACCTTTCTCTCACTGCCTTCTCTTCCAATATAATTTTTCCATCTGCATCTTTTACCTCTTCTTCTCTACTTGGTTCAACTACACTTCCTCTTTTAATTTCCTTCTAAACATCTTTTTATAACTTTAAATAATTTCTGTAATACTCTTACCTCGTTTCACATCTGCTCTTCCTTTTTGCTTCCTTTATACTTTTTAATACTCCTTCTAAAACTATTATACATATTTTTGATGAGATATTTATTTGGTGACACCTTTTTAAATATGTTCGATGTAGACTTATTTGTTTATGGGGTATCCAGTGGTCCATACTGTCATTATAACGGTATATCCTTATATCTATGCAAAGTTACCCTATTCGCTATCAGGAACATACCAAATAGCAGAGACTATCAACTCTAAAGACAGAGCTCTTGATGGCTCTAGGTATATTTCTTAATCCGCTAATGAAAAAAATAATACCATTGACCGTAACTTCCAATTGCTAAAGTATAATCTCTTGGCTATCTTTCGCATTCTCCACTGAATAAGAACTATGAAAGAAGTTTTCGAGCCTAATGACCCAACGAGTATCAAATCAAAGTGTGGAGGAAGAAAAATGATATACATCATCATTTGGTTAAATTTGTTAGGGTAGCTGACGATAGGCTGCACAAACTTAGAGGTGAATACTTATAGTGTGTGTGTGTGTGTGTGTGTGTGTGTGTGTGTGTGTGTGTGTGTGTGTGTGTGTGTGTGTGTGTGTGTGTGTGTGTGTGTGTGTGTGTGTATGTGTGTGTGTGTATGTGTGTGTGTATGTGTGATATATATACATATATATATATATATGAATGTGTGTATATGTATATATATATTTATATATATGTATATATACGTATATATATATATATATATATATATATATATATGTATATATATGAATGTATGTGTGTATATGTGTATATATATATACATATATATATAAATATACATATACTGTATATGTACATATGTATATATATATATATACTATATATATATATACTATATATATAATATATATATATATATATATATATATATATATATATATATATATATATATACATATATGATGAAGGTGGAAAAAGAAGTCCCGGGTCTAGTTCCGAGTTTCTGAGTTTATTCCTGACCTGTTTCGCTCTATGCTTCTTCAGAGGATAGAGCGAAACCAGTCAGGAATAAACTCAGATACTCGGAACTTCTTTTTCCACCTCTATCAACTTGTCACAATGTACCAGTTTATATATATATATATATATATACATATATATATATATATATATATGCATGTATGTATGTATGCATGTATGCATGTATGTATGTATGTATGTATGTATGTATGTATGTATGTATGTACATGTATATATATGTATGTATGTATGTATGTATGTATGTATAGGCTAAATACCACAGGGAAAAGAAAAAATTATTGGAATCCGAGCGCTTTCGTGATATTTGTTCACATCTTCAAGGATTACAATAGAATGAATAAGTACAGAGTAAGATGCGATATATATACACATGAGAGAGGTTTGACACATGGAAAGGGTTACCACATTAATCAGCTAATAATATATCAGATATATATATATATAGTTACAATATCTATATAGTATATATATATATATATATATAAATATACATATATGATGAAGGTGGAAAAAAGAAGTCACGGGTCTAGTTCCGAGTTTCTGAGTTTATTCCTGACCTGTTTAGCTCTATGCTTCTTCAGAGGATAGAGCGAAACCAGTCAGGAATAAACTCAGATACTCGGAACTAGACCCGTGACTTCTTTTTCCACCTCTATCAACTTGTCACAATGTACCAGTTTATTATATAGTATATATCTCAGTATATATATAGTATATATATAATATATATGTATGTATGCTGTATGTATGTAGGTATGTATGTATGGTATGTATGCATGTATGTATGTATGCATGTATGTATGTATGTATGTATGTATGTATGTATGTATGTATGTATGTATGTATGTATGTATGTATGTATGTATGTATGTATGTATGTATAGGCTAAATACCACAGGGAAAAGAAAAAATTCTTGGAATCCGAGCGCTTTCGTGATATTTGTTCACATCTTCAAGGATTACAATAGAATGAATAAGTACAGAGTAAGATGATATATACAGTATGTACACATGAGAGAGGGTTGACACATGGAAAGGGTTACCACTTAAGCTAATTATATCAGGTCAGGTCAAGTCTTGAAGGGTAGGGGTGGGTGACCTTATTCCTTACAGTAATTATCATATATACTCTTAACAATAAATGGATCAAGTTTGTGTAGACCTAAATTGTTATTGAGGAGTTTTTCATAGTCATGTTTGATGATACAGGATTCTATGATATTTCTTTCAGTCATATATTTATATGGTACAATTTTTGTTGCATTTTTCCAATTGATCGGATGGTCAAAATCCCTTACATGAGTAAACAAGGCATTAGAATATTGGCCTGTCTTAATGCTATGTTTATGCTGTTTTATTTGTACTTCTAAATCTTTGCTTGTTTGCCCAACATAATATTTATTACAATTGAAGCATGGTATTTTTTAAACACATCCCTTAAAGTCATTTGGGGAGTTTTTTATCAGTACATTTTTATCAGTAGATTATTATTCTGCTCACCATGTCAGAGTTAAGAAATCAACATTATCTTCTATGTTCCTCCGTGGATCACGCATTTGTAGCCCTGAATTTATTAATGATGAGATATGTAAGATTTATGAAATTGGAAATCAGTTAAAATACCCAAAACACTTTTTGGATAATTGCTTTAAACATGCAAAAAGGACATTATATAATACATAAAGGAAAAAAAAAAATTGATAACACAAACCTGTTGATACTTTCGTACAATGAAAATATAATAGAAATTCCCAATATCCTAAAACATTTTAATGGTAATGTTGTCTTTAAGAATAATTCCACTGTTAATACACACACACACACACACACACACACACACACACACACACACACACACACACACACACACACACACACACACACACACACACATATATATATATATATATATATATATGCATATATATGCATATATATATATATATGTATACATATACATACACACTTTCCTGAGGAGGGCTATAGCTATTAGCCGAAATATAGAAGTTACACTTTCTTCTAAGTTTCGTTTTATTCCGAC
>NC_134784.1:45762835-45772835 GCF_046742065.1 Oratosquilla oratoria | reverse complement strand
CAAGTATTCCCACTTGGATCGTAAGAGGCGAGAAGAAAGGGACGGGGATTGGGACTAGGCATCCTTCTCCTTGTAGCCCCACAGGGGACATTCCTAAAAGAAAAAGTAAAGGCATAAGAGGGTCTGGGAGTTTTCCGACCAGCACCCTAAGGTTTGGGTCTTTTAATGTGCGTGGATGTGGTACAGATGAGAGTAAAAGGGAAGAGATAGGTAGTATGTTTGTGAGAAGAAAGATGGATGTGTTGGCTTTGAGTGAAACTAAGTTGAAAGGGAAGGGTGAGTGTAAAGTTTGGGAGTGTAAGTGGGAGGTTATCAGGAGTGAAGAGAGGGCGAGGGAGGGAAGGGGTGGCTATTCTAGTAAGTGAAGAGATAGGTAAACGTGTAGTGGAGTGGAAGGAGGTTTCCTCAAGGATAATGTGGATGAAGGTGAAACTGGGAAAGGAGATGTGGGTTTTTGTAAGTGCATATGGGCCTGGTAGTGAGAAGAGTGGAGAAGAAAGGGAGGCCTTTTGGATATATTTAAATGAGTGCATAGAGGATTTAGGGAGAAATGCCAATGTATTATTACTGGGAGACCTTAATGCTAGGGTAGGAAATGTTCCAATTGATGGAGTGTTTGGGAAATGTGGAGTTCCAGGAAAGAATCGTGGTCGAGAGTTGATGGTGGAAATGTGTCTAGAGAGTTGATGGTAGCAAATACAGTGTTTCGGAAGAAAGTCAAGCATAAGTACACATGGGAGAGGGTGGTGGATGGAAGGGTGGTAGATACAGCGTTAATGGATTAAGTAGTGGTAAATAGGTTTATGAAAAAAGAGTTAAGGATGTACATGTGCTAAGGGGAGAGGGTGGGGAATATCAGATAATTTTTTGGTAGAAGGTAAGTTGAGAGTGGAGGATAGATGGAGAAAGAGGAAAGGGACAAAAGGTAGGGAGGTTCTTAGAGTGAACTCTTTGAATGAAAAGGAAAAGGAGAAGGAGTACAAAAAGAAGCTGAAGGAGGAGTGGGAGGGAGTGAAAAATAGAGTAGAGCTAGGTGTGGAGGAGGAATGGGGATAGTTCAAGGAGAGAGTCACATAGTGTGCAAGGATGGTGTGTGGAACAAGAGGGACAGGAGGAAATAGAAGGAAAGGTAGTGGGATGAGGAAACAAAGAAGGTTGTAGAAGAGAAGAAGCGAGCTTTCACAGATTGGTTACAAAATAGGACGAGGGAGTCATATGAGAGGTACAAAGAGAAGAAAAGCGAAGTAAAGCAAAAGGTAAAGGAGGCAAAGAGGAGAGCAGATACGAAATGGGGTAAGAGTATGACAGAAATTTTTAAAGTAATAAAAAGATGTTTTGGAAAGAAATTAAGAGAGGAAGAGGAGGCGAATCAAGTAGAGAAGAAAAGGTAAAAGGTGCATATGGAGATATGATAATGGAAGAGAAGGCAGTAAGGGGAAGATGGGAAGAATATTTTAGGGAGTTGCTAAATGTGAAAGAGGATAGGGAGGGAAAGATAGTTGCAGTGGGAAATGCTAAGAAAAGGACCGTGATGAGTGAGGAAATGGAGGAGAAATATGGAAGGATGAAGTGAAGGCAGTTGTTAAGATGATGAAAGCAGGTAAGACACCTGGGTTGGGTGGATCCCATGCAGAATATCTAAAAAAAAGGAGGTACAGTGATGGTGGGCTGGCTGGTGAGATTATCTAATGTTTGCTGGAGAGAGGGTAGAGTGCCGGAGGACTGGAGGAGTGTCTGTATAGTTCCTCTTTACAAAGGAAAGGGGGACAAGTGTGAATGTAGTAGTTTAAGAGGAATTAGCTTGTTAAGTGTAGTTGGGAAGGCTTATGGGAGGATCTTGATTGAGAGGATTAGGAGAGGAACAGAGGGAGTAATTGTTGAGAAAGAGTGTGGATTTAGGACGGGTAGAGGTTGTGTAGATCAGATCTTTGTGGTAAGACAGATATGTGAGAAAACTATAAGAAAGGGGAAGGATGTTTTTTGAGCTTTTATGGATCTGGAAAAGGCTTACGACAGGGCAGACAGGAAGGCACTGTGGGAGGTTATGCAGATATACGGGATAGAAGGAAAGCTTCTGGGAGCTGTCAAGAGTTTTTATAAGAGTAGTAGAGCTTGTGTCAGGATTAGAAATGGAGAGAGTGAGTGGTTCGAGGTAAAGGTGGGACTTCGTCAAGGATGCGTTATGTCGCCCTGGCTGTTCAACTTATACATGGATGGGGTAGTGCGAGATGTAAGTGCAAGGGTAGTGGGTCAGGGATTGGAGATAGTTAAAGAAATGGAGAAAAGTGGGAGGTGAGCCAGCTGTTGTTTGCGGACGACACTGGGCTTGTGGCAGGATCGGAGGAGAGATTGAGGAAGTTGGTGACAGAGTTTGGGAGAGTATATGATAGAAGAAAGCTGAAGATAAATGTGTGTAAATGTAAGGTGATAAGATGTACAAGGGGTGAAAGTGGCAGTAGACTGGAAGTGAGTATTAAGGGAGAGCGACTGTAGGAAGTGGATAGTTTTAGATACTTGGGTGCAAATGTGGCAGGAAAAGGTGGAGTGGAGGTGGAGGTAGAATGTAGATTGAGAGAAGCGAGTAAATGCCTTGGTGGATTAAAGAGTGTAATGAGGAACAGACATTTGGGAATGGATGCTAAGAGGAGACTGTATGAAGGAGTGATTGTGCCAATAGCACTGTTTGGTGCAGAAACATGGAACATAAGAGAGGAAGAGAGAAGGAGTTTGAATGTGTTTGAGATGAGGTGTCTGAGAAGTATGATGGGGGTTACTAGGCTAGATAGAGTGAGAAATGAGGAGGTGAGGAGGAGAACAGGAGTGGAAAGGGAATTGGGAGATAGGGTTGATGAAAGAGTATTAGGATGGTTTGGACACATGGAAAGAATGAGTGAAGAAAGACTAGTAAAAGAGGTATGGAAGGCAGATGTGGAACGAGTGAACATGAGGGTACGTCCTAGAATGAGGTGGATGGATGGGGTGAAGGGGGCTTTGGGGAAGAGGGGAATGTCTGTTGAGAAAGGACGTGAGAGGACAGAAGACAGGGGTGAATGGAGAATGGTTGTATATGGATGATGGTGTGATGCATGAGGTGGAATAGGCGGGGGGAAGGGGGGTGAGGTAGTTTGTGTGAGCAAAATTTGACGCAGCCCGAAGGGATTTCTCCCCGTCTTCTCCTTTTATGTAATGGGGGGACGGAGAGGGGGGTCGCCGACTTAATGAAGCGGCCTTGCTGTGAATGTGCTGTGTCTTGCGACACTGCTTCTTTCCCAGGGCAGTCGACAAGGTGCAGGGATGACCCGTCATCTAGGAGGTGCTAAGATAGGAGGGAAGAGGGAGGGTGGAGGGGTTTGGAGTGTATTTAAGGATGGAATGGGTGGGAATGGTTTTATGCCTTTTTCTTTTTGGCTACCTCCCTTGTAAGGGGGAAAAGCCTTGGTGTATGTATATATATATATATATATATATATATATATATATATATATATATATATATATATATATATATATATATATATATATACATATATTCATATATATATATGATGTGGACCAAAACTCCGGGGTATATAAATTGCCGTGTAAAGACTGTGATGATGTTTACTGGGGCCAGACTGGCAGGAATTTGTCCACGAGATTAAAGGAACATAAAAACTCCATAAAATATGGACAAGTTAACTCCGCTGTGTTCCTTCATGCCAGCCAAAAAGACCATAGATTAGATTGGGATAATGCATCAATTATTTATAAATCACACTGTAGCTATAGAAGAAAAATTGTAGAATCTTCTCTAATAAAACATTATCCTAACTTTAATACCTGTATTACCAAGTTAGCGGTCAACAAGAACATGTCTAAAGCGGTTGGACAAAATATCACCCCTTGTCCTACTTTGACCCGACCATTTCAAGGGCATGTGACCTGAGCCCCCCCCCCCACTTTCCTCATCCCCTTCTATGTACCCCTCATTTCTTCATATATACTTGTACCTTAACCTTATGTAAGCATTCTGCTGAAGAGGACTACAGAGAGTAGTCGAAATATACAGTTTCTCTGTACTTTCCGTTATTATTTCTCCGATAGTGGGAAAACAGTGATCTTTTACAAATGAGAGATAACATACTAGTTTCCAATATATTTGTATATTGAGACGTTACACACACAAATATATATATACATATATATACATATATATATATATATATATATATATATATGTGTGTGTGTGTGTGTGTGTGTGTGTGTGTGTGTGTGTGTGTGTGTGTGTGTGTGTGTGTGTGTGTGTGTGTGTGTGTGTGTGTGTGTGTGTGTGTGTGTCTGAGTGTACATACATATATATACATATACATATATATATATATATATATATATATATATATACACACATATATATAGTAACATTGGAATGAGTGTTTTGAACCTCAAAAGGTAAGTGTAGTCATATCAACCAACATCCTTTATTTCTTCCCCTTCCCCCATTTGCTTTTATCTTGAAAAGAGGTTACAATCGTTGAATGGTACTCCCTTTTCCTATTAAATAATGAGGGAGCATCCCTATACTAGCAATTACTTACATAAGTATAAAATTTACCCCCGGAGGGATGTAAGAAATGTCTCGAGTACCGTTACCAGCTGTAATGGGTTTGTGGATTTCCGACCAGGGAAACGTAAAGTAACAATTTATAGAACTATTGGTTTTCATAGATTTAGTCGAATCATTTTGATGATATATTCTTTACAGACACTTCATACTACTTTCCAGTTGTGTTGAGCTCTGTATAATTCACTCAAGTTGAAAATACTGTAAAAGTACTGATTGAAATCTTCTTTTGATGATATAAATGTAAGTGAATGTGGTATCAGCGTAATAATTCAGATTAAGAATACAATATTGTATCCCTTTCGTTGCAAAAACGCACATCCTTCAGCCAAACAATACATACGAGAAAGGAGAAAGTGGGACATCTTAACTTTAACACTTTCCTAATGGCCAACATCAGATACAGTATACCATGTATATTAATGGGTCAGCCCTCTTTTTTTATTCTTTGTTTCTTTTTATTTTATTTTTCCAATTTTGTTCTCCATCTCTTATAAATTCTTAATATTTCTCCTATTTATTTTGATATATTCTTCTTCTTCTTCTTCTTCTTCCTCTTCTTCTTCTTCTTCTTCTTCTTCTTCTTCTTCTTCTTCTTCTTCTTTTCTTCTTCTTCTTCTTCTTCTTCTTCTTCTTCTTCTTCTTTTCTTCTTCTTCTTCTCCTTCTTCTTCTTCTTCTTCTTCTTCTTCTTCTTCTTCTTCTTCTTCTTCTTCTTCTTCTTCTTCTTCTTCTTCTTTTTCTTCTTCTTCTTCTTCTTCTTCTTCTTCTTCTTCTTCTTCTTCTTCTTCTTCTTCTTCTTCTTCTTCTTCTTCTTCTTCTTCTTCTTCTTCTTCTTCTTCTTCTTCTTCTTCTTCTTCTTCTTCTTCTTCTTCTTCTTCTTCTTCTTCTTCTTCTTCTTCTTCTTCTTCTTCTTCTTCTTCTTCTTCTTCTTCTTCTTCTTCTTCTTCTTCTTCTTCTTCTTCTTCTTCTTCTTCTTTCTTCCTCTTCTTCTTCGTCTTCTTCTTTATCTTCTTTTTCAAAATATTCCAGTCTGTATATGGAATATTTTGAGTCTGTTCTCCTTCCAACTATTAAAGCCAGAGACATGGTCTGGTCTGCCCCTTAGGCAGAATGTTCTTTTCAAACCGATGGTGTAGTTATGGGTAGCCCCCTAGGTGTCTTATTTGCTCAGGCATATACTGTATGTGCCACACTGAGAATTCCGTCCTTGATGCAGTAGATCCGAGGCCAAGCATGTATTTTAGATACGTTGATGACATTTTCGTAGACGTTGAAGAAGAACAACTTTTAAACATGAAGAATATGATGGAAGAAAACTTTTGCCTGCGTTTCACAGTAGAGAAAAGTATAAGTAACAAAATCCCCCTTTTAGATGCATTGATAGACGCTTTAAATGGGACATTCACTGGAAGCGTGTACTGAAAAGTTAGTAAACTCTGGAAGATATCTAAATGGGTTAAGCGAATGTTCTTCAAAATATAAATCCAGTGTGGTACGCACGTACATTTCAAAAGTATTCAAAATATGCTCAAATTGGCAACTTCTCCACCAAGAAATGAATAGAGTAAAGGAAATTTTAACAAATAACGACTTTTCAATGAGAGAAATTGATAGAGAGATTAGATAAAATGGGGAAATTCCACACCTGTCAGGGTAATAGAGAAGCTTCCGAAAATTACATTAACATTTTTATCAAAATACAAAGTCTTCTGCCGACAAAAAAGATAAGAAAATACAGAAAGAAATTATACATGAGTATTGCAAACCGAAGACACAAGGTGATACCTTTAAGTTAATTACCTATTATCGTAACCCCAGAACTTCCTCTCTGGTCATGAAAAACAACTTAGCAGGAGTCAATGAATAATTAAAACATAGTAATATAGTGTACAAAAACTCATGCAAATTTAAGAAAGACGGTGCGCTTTGTAATGAAGAGTATATTGGCCACACAACCCAAACTTTATCACAGAGACTCACATATCATAGGCAAACGGGGCAATAAAATCCCACACCACAAAAGTACATAAAACTAGCATTTCGCAGGAGGACCTGAATGAAAACACAACAGTACTTGCAAATGACAACAAGAAAAGAAAATTTAAATGTATGAAAGTAGTTTTGACAATATATATTTATTGAGAAATAAATATACAACAAAATATGTGTGTAACCTTGGAGCCATATGGGGCACTCCACGGCGCATCAAGGAGAAACTAAGAACATAAGAACATAAGAATGAAGGAGATTGTAAGAGACCATAAGGCCTACACTAGGTAGCTCCGTATTCATCACCACCTGCCATTCCCATCCATAAAGTTGTCTAATCGTTTCCTAAAACAACTGATAGTTTCAGCGCTTACTACATGGTTACTAAATCTACTCCATACGTCGACCACCCTATTAATGAACCAGTTTTGCCTATTTCCTTCTTAAATCTAAATTTGTTCACTTTAAAACCATTACTGCGAGTCTTACCCTGTTGTTTTAATATGATGACCTTGTTTGCATCACCCTTGTTAAAGCCTTTGATCCACTTGAACACCTCTATTAGATCCCCCGCACTCTGCATCTTTCCAGAGAGTGTAAGTTAAGGTGCCTAAGCCTCTCTTCGTAAAGCAAAATTCTGAGTCCATGTATCATTTTGGTCATTCTTCTCTGTACTGATTCTAGTGAATTAATGTCCATTCTGTACGACGGAGACCAAAACTGTACCGCATAGTCAAGGATGGGTCTAACTATCGCTAGATAGAGTTTTATAATTATGGAAGAGGCCGGTAGATTGAGGTAGACATTTAGGTAGATTGAGGGGTAAGAAAAGGAATTCAAATTTTATTACCCTACTGTTTTGAAACAATGGCCGAGAGGAAGTGCAGTGTTGCATATTCTCGCTTGCCGTCAGATGTTTGTCAATATAGGCTAGGGTATCGATAGAAGTGATGATGTGACGGAATGTAAACATTAATCCACGTTCCGCTTGCGACACGCTTGCGGCAGAAGTGCTTGCGTAAACAGTATTGCTTGAGACAGTATAACAGTCTTTCTGATTGGAGAAAAGGGTGGAGAAGGATAGAAATTACTGGTGCACGGAGGTAAAGTCACGCCCTTAAAGGGTGGTACTTATTTGTAAAGTTCAAAGTTATTGGATGAATTAAATAGTGACATTGAAGCAGCCTTGGCTTCGTAGGTGTACAAGGATCCCAAGTGGGATTCCCTTGGTGTAGTTTAAATAACCAAGTGTAATTAAGAAAAGAAGAAAAACAACATTTCCGTTTTAATTCACCCCATCAAGAAACTTTACTAACTTGTTACAGAAGATTTTGTGGAAACATACTTAGGAAAAGGAAGTGGCATTGGGCCTACAGATGAATAACTTAAGTGACTAAAGTGTTAGTGGCAGTGGAGCTAACAGTGGCGGCAGCTAGGGATGAACCTCCTCCGATGTGATTAGACGAACGCCTCCGAAGAGTACACCAATTGACAGTGCAAGCACAATAACCACGCAGAGTACAACCACAACCAAGCAGGTGTTGATAGAACGAGAAGTCTTCATACTACGAGTGGAACAAGACGATCTCCAACGAAGATTGATGAGGAACGACGAGGCTGACGAACGACGAGGTTGATGAACGATGAGGCTGAAGAATGATGAGGCTGACGAACGACGAGGTTGAGGAACGAGGCTGAAGTACATAAGGAAGACTAACGTAGAAGCAGTCAAGTCAAATCAACTTACTGAGGGTATGAATAACACAGTCTTGCGTCATGAGGCTCATACATACATATACCAAGGCTTTTTCCCTTTTACAAGGAAGATAGCAAAAAAGAAAAAGCCATAAATCATCCCCACCCATTCCATCCCTAAATACACTCCACTCCCCTCTACCCTCCCTCTTATCTTTGCACCTCCTGGATGACGGGTCATCCCTGCAACCTGTCCACCCCATGGGTCAAAGGCAGTGTCGCAAGGAACAGCACATCCACAGCAAGGCTGCTTCATTAAATCGGCGAGCCCCCTCTCCGTCCCCCCATGCAGAAAAGGAGAAGACGGGGAGAAATCCCTTCGTGCTTTGTCAAATTTTGCTTAGACATACTATCTCACCTCCCATCCCCTCACCCATTCCACCTCATGCATCAGATCATCCATATACAACCATTCTCTATTCACTCCTGTCTTCTGTCCTCTCCCGTCCTTCCTCAACAGACATTCCCCTCTTCCCTAAAGCCCCCTTCACCCCTTCCATCCATCTCATCCTAGGACGTCCCCTCATGTTCACTCGTTCCACATCTGCCTTCCATACCTCTTTTACTAGTCTTTCTTCACTCATTCTTTCCATGTGTCCAAACCATCCTAATACTATTTCATCAACCCTATCTCCCAGCTCCCTTTCCATTCCTGTTCTCCTCCTCACCTTCTCATTTCTCACTCTATCCAGCCTAGTAACCCCTATCATACTTCTCAGACACCTCATCTCAAACACATTCAAACTCCTTCTCTCTTCCTCTCTTATGTTCCATGTTTCTGCCACATACAGTGCTGTTGGCACAATCACTCCTTCATACAGTCCCCTCTTAGCATCCATTCCCAAATGTCTATTCCTCATTACACTTTTTAATCCATCAAAGCATTTACTCGTTTCTCTCAATCTACATTCTACCTCCACCTCCACTCCACCTTTTCCTGCCACATTTGCACCCAAGTATCTAAAACTATCCACTTCCTCCAGTCGCTTTCCCTTAATGCTCAATTCCAGTCTGCTGCCACTTACACCCCTTGTACATCTCATTACCTTACTTTTACCCATATTTCTCTTCAACTTTCTTCTATCACACACTCTCTCGAACTCTGTCACCACCTTTCACAATCTCTCCTCCGATCCTGCTATAAGCGCAGTGTCGTCCGCAAACAACAGCTGGCTCACCTCCCACTTTTCTCCATTTTCCTTAAACATCTCCAATCCCTGACCCACTACCCTTGCATTTACCTCTCGCACCACCCCATCCATGTATAAGTTGAACAGCTAGGGAGACATAATGCATTCTTGACGAAGTCCCACCTTTACCTCAAACCACTCACTATCTCCATTTTCAATCCTGACACATGCTCTACTATTCTCAAATATAAACATTTCCAAATTCATCGGTGATGAAAACACCTTAGGAGTTAATAAGTTTATTACCTTAATAGATGCATTAATTGTAAGCGAAAATATAACAGAAGAAAAAAGGAAAATAAAATTTTTAAAGGAGAATGTAGATGCTAAGAAAGATAGAGCTAGGTTTATCATAAATTTCAACAACAGAATACTTAGCTAGATTAGATAGATGGTCAAAAGATATGAATTCTATCTTGAAATATTCAAATTGGATAGAAATATCTAGTGACAAAACGAAAATTC
>NC_134784.1:45750335-45755335 GCF_046742065.1 Oratosquilla oratoria | reverse complement strand
GATGGTGGATTCGCTGGTGAGGGTATCTATTGTTTGTTTAAGAGAGGGTAGAGTGCCGGAGGACTGGAGGAGTGTCTGTATCGTTCCACTTTACGAGGGAAAGGGGGACAAGTGTGAGTACAGTAGTTACAGAGGGATCAGCTTGTTGAGTGTAGTTGGGAAGGCTTATGGGTGGGTCTTGATTGAGAGGATTAGGAGAGGAACAGAGGGAGTAATTAGTAAAGGAACATGTGGGTTTAGGACAGGTAGGGGTTGTGTGGATCAGATTTTCGTGGTAAGACAGATATATGAGAAAGCTATAGGAAAAGGTAAGGATGTATTTTGGGCTTTTATGGATCTGGAAAAGGCTTATGATAGGGTAGACATGAAGATACTGTGGGAGGTATTGCAGATATATTAGATAGGAGGAAAGATGTTAAGAGTAGTCAAGAGTGTTTATGAGAGTAGTAGAGCTTGTGTTAGGATTAGAAATGGAGAGAGTGAGTGGTTTGAGGTAAAGGTGGGACTTCGTCAGGAATGTGTTATATCACCCTGGTTGTTCAATTTATACGTGGATGGGGTGGTGCGAGATGTGAATGCAAGGGTAGTGGTTCAGAGATTGGAGATGGTTAAATAAAATTAAGAAATGTAAGAGATAAGCTAGTTGTAGTTTGCTGACGACACTGCGCTTGTAGTAGGATCAGAAGAGAGATTGAAGAAGTTAATAACAGAGTTTGAGGAGGCGTACGAATGAAGGAAGTTGAAGATAAATGTGGGTAAAAGTAAGGTGATGAGATGTACAAGGAGAGAAAGTGGCAGCAGACTGGAAGTGAGCATTAAGGGAGAGAGACTGGAGGAAGTACTTAGTTTTAGATACTTGGGTGAGAATGTGGCAGGAAAGGGAAGAGTGGGGGTGGAGGTAGAATGTAAATTGAGAGGAGCGAGTATATGCCTTGGGGAATTAAAAAGTGTAATATGAAATAGACATTTAGGAATAGATGATAAGAGAAGATTATATGAAAGAGTGATTGTGCCAACAGCACTGTACCGGGCCAAGACATGGAACATATGAGAAAAAGAGAGAAGGAGCTTAAATGTGTTTGAGATTATATGCCTGAGAAGTATGGTAGGGGTTACTAGGCTGAATAGAGTGAGAAATGAGGAGGTGAGGAGAACAAAGGTGGAAAGGAAGTTGGGAGATGAAAGAGTATTGGGGTGGTTTGGATACATGGAAAGAATGAATGAAGAAAGATTAATAAAAAAAAAGGTGTGGAAGGCAAAGATGGAAGGAGTTAATTGATGCCAATTCTATATGACGGAGACTAAAACTGTACCGCATAGTCAAGAATGGGTTTAACTAACTGCAGATAGATTTTAGTAATTACCTCTGCACTTCTATCTGTAACCGTCATAACAATGAAATCTAATGCTTTAAAAGCTTTATTCCTTGCACTAATGCACTGTTTCATGGATTTAAGATCAGGACTCACTAGAGCTCTCAAGTCTCTCGCACTCAATTTTCTCTGAAAACGTGTAATCTAAGCTATATATAGTTTCAGTGTTATGTGGCCTTACGTTCAACACTCTACAATTTGAGATATTAAAGTCCATTTGTCATTTCACCGGCCATGTGCAGATTTTGTTAAGACCATCCCGAAGAATGTAGGCGTCGTCTTATGACATAATTAGGCGTCCTATTCTAGTGTCGTTCTTAAATTTTCTGGCATCACTATGAATCCCATTGTCCAAGTCGTTCATGTACGTAATGAACAATAAGTGACCCAAAACCGAGCCCTAGAGAACCCCATTAGAAACACTCCCTATGTGGATTTAACACCATTTATGGTGACCCTAACATTTTTCCTCCTATGCCATGAGCTTTGATTTTATTTAGTAGTCTCTGGTTGGGTACCTTGTCGAACGCTTTGCTAAAGACAAGGTAAAAACATCGTAATTATCATTGTTATCTAACGCCTTATATATTTTAGTGCAAAATTATTGAATATTAGCTACACATGAGTTACCCTTGGAGAAATCACGATATGAGTCACGAATCAAAGTATGTCTCTATGTGATTTCTGATTCTATTAGCTATTATTGATTAAAGCATTTTACCTATAACTGATGTCAAACTGATTGACCTGTAGTTGCACATAGACGAAGCAATAGACACAAAACCAGTGTCTATCGACTTATTTTGTTGGGTGGTCGCAGATTTCAAATTTACACTCTTTAAGCACTCTCGGAAATTTTTCGTCCGGCCCCGGAATTTTTGTAGCTTTAAGTACTTCAATCTGTTTGACTACTTCTTCCTTAATCATGTTGATATTAGGTAGTCTATTTTCTCCATCCCCACTGAAATTTAGATCACAGTCAGGTACCTTATCTAATCTCTCCTTAGTAAACATTGAGAGAAAATATTTGTTATATGCCTCACTCATTTTTCCTCCGATTCTATCATAATATCGTCTTTTTTAATTGGGCCTATTCTTTCCTTATTCTTTGTTCTGTGGTGATGAAAGAAGCACTTTGGATTGAATCTCGCTTGTCTGGTCACCTTAATTTTGTAGTTACGTTTCGCTGTGTGCGTGTTTTTTTTTTTTTTTTTAACCAGTCTTGGCACATCGTTATATTTGAGTCTAAGGTGTGTTTCCCCGTTTTCTATTATGTGTTAAGTCTTCTTTTCATTTCTATCTCATATTTCAGCCTATCCGCCATCCATTTGGGAGCATTACTATTCTTCCTTATTGACTTGAGGGAGATAAATCTATTTTGTGTATTTACATTAAATATGTTAAGTTGCTGTACATATCATCCAAGTCGCTCACTGGGTTGTTGACCTCACGCTTATAAGTGACCTGACCCAAGGTACCCATATTAGCCTCCGTAACACGACGCTTGACTGCGCTAATGACGTCCGGAGTGACCGTGTATCTTACCTCGTCACAGCCCCCTGGGACTTTCTCGTAAGTGACCAATTGTCTTAAATGATTTCTCATCTTATCAAAATTGGCTCTCCTGAAGTCCGGTAATAGAACGTTATTTTTACTATTTAATTCTTTCCAAATGATATTAAATACTATTTCCTGAAGATTAATAGGGCCTAGACTATCTCCCACATTTACGTTTCTCGTTAGGTGCTCATTATTAGTTAAAAGTAAGTCCAGAGTATTATTTTCTCTCGTAGGACCCGTAATCATTTGTTTTGGGAAGTAATTCTGCACCACACCTAGGAAATGTTGTCCTTCCTGATCTTCTGCTAAATGGAGAATCCTGGAACCCTTCAGCATCCCACTCGGCTCCTCTCTCTGTGGACATGAACTCTTATTACACAGTTTATAATTGTGTATATTGTTAAAAAAATCAGAACAAACCCATCCTTGAATTTGAGTAATAGACAATAACCGTCATGATAAGAGGCAGTGTATTAATACTAATGATCAAGTTGATTTGAGCCGCAACCATTCTTTTATACCTATATACATGTGGAGGTTATAATATATATTAATAATGTAATACATCAGCAAATAATTTCTGACACATAAGATGAACAATGAAGATAAAGTGTTAGTGAGATTAATTACGTTTCAGTCCAGACAGTGGTCAAAGGTTATTCATACGTGCACATAGATTGGGATAGATATGCTATGATGCAAGAGTAAGGTAGTCAAAAAAAAGTTCATGGATTTACTGATACTCGTTTGGCATCACAAGAACAAAAATATTTAACTGAGAACAGCAAGCTACTGCCACTCACCACAAGGCAATAAACCGATAGAAAGGCCCTGCGATTAAATGTACTTTATCGCTAGAGTTATCCTATTGCAAATTCATCATGGTCATATAGACTAAGGTCAAAGTTACTCATATATTGTTTTTATTGAAGCGTACTATCATTTCCGATCTTCTTGATTATATTCATTTTAAAACCTTTGGAATGGAAGTCATGATACATGATATAAACCAATATTAGCTATACTGAAAGGGCCTTACATAAGTCAACGAATTGTCATAACTAGGAATATTTATGTAAGTTCTCAATTCGTATTTTTCACCATATGGAAAACTTTTATGTACACATAGTGGGTAGTTAAGAGTAGAAGAACAATCATATGTAGTTAATAAAACTCGTTTAATATATTTTGAGTAGATTAAAGGGTAATCTCATTAGCTAATAATAATAAGAATAAAAACACAAGCACGGAAGCAAGTATTTCACACATTCTGATACACATACCAAGTGCTATCACCTTTTTGATTATTCTAGTATGCATATGATACTGCCAATTACTTTACGTGGTGTTCATAAAGTCCAAAGTATATTCACAACTAGACAGAGATCATCACCTTTTCCTACATTAATGGTGTCAAGACGAATACAAAATCTCACACACACACACACGCACACACACACACACACACACACACACACACACACACACACACACACACACACACACACACACACACACACACACACACACACACACACACACACACACACACACACACACACACACACACACACACACACACACACCACACACACCACACACACACACACACACACACACACACACACACACACACACACACACACACACACACACACACACACACACACACACACACACACACACACACACACACACACACACACACACACACACACACACACACACACACACTCACACACACACACTCACACACACACACACACACACACACACACACACATATATATATATATATATATACATATATACATATATATATATACATACATATATATATGTATATATATATGTGTATATATATTATATATATGTATATATATATATATATATATATATATATATATTCAATTTACAAGGGAAAAGGGGACAAATGTGAGTGTAGTATTTTCAGAGTGATCAGTTTGTTGAGTATGGTTGGGAATACATATGGGTTAGGAGAATGAAAAGGTTGAGTAATTGGTGAGGAACAGTGTGGGTTTAGGAAAGAAAAGGGGTCACTCATCT
>NC_134784.1:45742835-45745335 GCF_046742065.1 Oratosquilla oratoria | reverse complement strand
TGGTTACAAATCGGCATCAGCTTGGCCCCCTAAAGAAATTGGTAGGTAGTCGACATGTCTACTCGTGCACAAAGAATTTGTCTTTTTATGGCGTAATAATCTGTATGTATAATCATGAAGAATAAACAAATCATGTGCCTATGACAATGGAACTTAAGCACCCGTCACACATTCAAGGCTCGTCAAATTTTGTGAATTTGAAAAGCTGGAAATCGACTTTGCTTCTAGTATTCTAGACTTTCCTAGGAACAAATAAATGTGACTAATATTCGTACAGGCTTAACTTCTCTTAGTTCGCAATTCAGCTTCCCAATATATAACGCAAAGGTGATTTCACATTTAAAGATTTAAAAGATAAGAAATTGTAACCCAAGTCGTTTTTACTCAAATGAACTCACTTGAGTCTCATATGTGTGACAGAGGTTTTACGTGCTTACGTGATCAAAATCTGCGTCACATTTGACTGTAACATTCTGATAATTTTATGAGTACAATAAATGGCGTTATCAAAACCCAAACGTGGAATTAATATCTAAATTCAAAATATAAGATGCCCATATGACTTACCAAACTAATATATGTATTTATACACATCCTACCAAGCAACCCATATATTCAAGGAAGTGACGTCTTGCTGGGTGTTTGGCGTCACAATTCTATACCTACTCTTAACTTGCCACTTCCTCAGTTACAGAAATATTTTAATCTATATGGCTGTGAAACTTTTATATTCGCATTATCACCACCTCATGTCTCTGTTTACAGAGGCAATTGATTTGCATTGGTATGAGACCTTCCCGTGTACAACTGATACACTGGGAAAATGTATTAGTCACCATATTCTCCTTCCCTATGATGCCTTCAGTTTAGTACATTTGTGCATCATACTTCATAGAGTGGGGCGCGATATGGATTTATTCATTAAAATTCTATTCAGAATGACTAAATGATATATGTTCTCATGCACAGTTCGTGAATAAGACTATTTGTTTGAGTAAATGACATCATGTTGGCATCACCCTTGATCGATGGTTGTGAATGCTCTATACGTACTCTTAACATGTCATGTTCGCATTTATACAGGCTGTTAATACGTGAGCATAATACTTCCATATACAATATTTATCATCACTACTTTTCACCCAGATTTCGAGAGACAATCAATGAATGTGGCTATGACAGTATGGATGTATATGGTTTCCTATAGATCTATTTGGTCGTGTCTGTTTTGTAATATCTATATTTGTATTTTTCTAGAATAAAGTGCTACGAGGCTTTGAGTAATACGTACGTCACAACTGTAGTTAATACAACTTGTGTGCTATTGTGTGACGCGCTGTGAAGGACACAAGGGTTTCAGAGCTTGCAAAAATTTGTGTTAAAACCATTCTTATGTGTTGCTTAATACTTTTGTTTCCAAATCGTGTGTATTGACTTAATTGTAAATAGTATATATTGTAGTATTAGATAAATAAGGTTTTCCCTTTTTTATCATTTGGTTCTTATAGTGAGAATCCGATTTAATGTATGCGCGCACGCGTGTGTGAATGTATATGTATGTGTTGTGTGATTCACCATGGTCTAGAAGCACGCAGTGGACTCGTGATCGACAGCTATTTCCCTCCCAAAAGAGAGCCCAGTGCTCATATATGACAGATCTATGGGTAATGCTGTGACCTTATGCGAACACACCCACCCAACTCCCCGAGAGTAACACCCCGAGAGTTGGAGTAAAGACTCGCAGCGCAGCGATACTGAAATTATTTAAGCCCTGCGTGTGAGTTTGTGTGTGTCTTCACTTGGTCTTTGGATCACGTGTTGGACTCGTGATCGACAGCTATTTCCCTCCTGGAAGAGAGCTCAGAGCTCGTAGGTCCGATCTATGGGTAATGCTATGACCTTGCACACACACACACCCCCAACTCCCCGCCCACGAGAGTTGGAGTAACACCCCTCAGCGCTGCGATACTGATATTATTTCAGCCCCGGGCGAGAGTCGAACCCGGACCTCCGTAGTGGCAGGCCAGAGCTCTAACCACAGCGCCATGAGAGATGTGTGCGTGTGTGTGTGTGTGTGTGTGTGTGTGTGTGTGTGTGTGTGTGTGTGTGTGTGTGTGTGTGTGTGTGTGTGTGTGTGTGTGTGTGTGTGTGTGTGTGTGTGTGTGTGTGTGTGTGTGTGTGTGTGTGTGTGTGTGTGTGTGTGTGTGTGTGTGTGTGTGTGTGTGTGTGTGTGTGTGTGTGTGTGTGTGTGTGTGTGTGTGTGTGTATGTGTGTGTGTGTAGCACAACTACTGACATCTGTGACATCGGAAAGTAAAAATTAATATAGAATGTTGTATACCTTTTTATAGCTTAAATTTTTCTAAATGTGTTGACAGTAATATTTTTACGCTCACTAGATGCAGTATTTATTTTCTGTCTGATAAACGCACAAAAATGTGTTTTTCATTCACCACCTGTGAGAGCTTTGTCGCTCACTCTCTGAATGTTTCAATTTCCGC
>NC_134784.1:45732835-45740335 GCF_046742065.1 Oratosquilla oratoria | reverse complement strand
AG
This sequence comes from Oratosquilla oratoria, assembly GCF_046742065.1. Classification (NCBI taxonomy): domain Eukaryota; kingdom Metazoa; phylum Arthropoda; class Malacostraca; order Stomatopoda; family Squillidae; genus Oratosquilla; species Oratosquilla oratoria. Next base: position 45,740,333 of record NC_134784.1, on the reverse strand, counting down.
TATGGAAGCAGGTTTTTTTTTATGCATGTTGAATTAAATACGACAGCATTCTGACAGTTGTTCAACTTTTTCTTAATGTTTTCTATTTTTCTTATCAACTTTTTTACAGTTGTAGGGTGAGCTAATACAAGATCTCCATAGTTCTCCATTTAATAGTATCGAGCTTTCGTCTTCAAAGAGACATCATCAGGATTGACAAAATTTCTGCAATAATGAATACAAATGTTGGTACATATAAATTACAAAAATACAAATACAAATATACAGATGTAACAAAAGATATTCAACAAGGGTGTTATTACTTACGTCTACAAGGAAAGTACAAATGATAGAGAGAGAAAGGTTTAGATACATAAACTGCTGTCCGAGTTCCCACTACGGAGTCTAGCTGATCGTCTGAGTGGTGGGGGAGGTGGGGGTGGGAGGGGAGGGGGAGAGGGGACCTCGATATAGCGATGTCTCAGGTTAGCTTTACTGTACAGCTTAATACTGGATGTCATGTCCGACTGTATGTTTATAGTGGGGGCAGAATCCCTGATGTGGAATGCCTCTAGGAGTTTCAACCTTCTGGGGTCCTCATTGTACGCAATAATTTTGGTACATTGAATTAAGGTGTCTCTGTCAATATTCCGATTATGATATTTTAAATAATGGTCCTTGATCGCTCCGTCCTGTTGGTGAAAGTTAGTCTTCGGCTGAGAGTACACCTGGTGTTCAGGACGTATGTGGTATTGCGAGACGTACAATCTAAAACCAACGTAGTGTACTTATTTAAATGTCCAGCCGAGGATTGAACGTCTCATAATACCACATACGTCGGGCACACCAGGTGTACTCTCAGCCGAAGACTAACTTTTCACCAACAGGACGGAGCGATCCACAAAAAGTTACCGGTAAGCATCAAAATCTACAAAATTGTTTCTCAGACGGAAACATTGTTTCACGGGATAACAAGCTTCCTTAAAAACTGCCAAACAACCTCACAAACTAACAATCTATCTACCCGAAGGCGGTACTGTGGCTTGACATGCTGACTAAGAGACCATTAGGGTCACCCTGTCCTTCGTCTCTTCCTTTCCCTCCTCAACAGTTCATCTGACCTTTTGCTTTTTTTTTCTGGTACTTTCCTTTATTTTCTACTTCCCGCAGCTGAAAAAATATATATCCTTTCTATGCTCAACTCTCTTATTATCAATGTTGTTCTTCCTTACCAAATGCTTTCCTATTTTCTATTGTTTATTGTGTTCTCTGTTTATACATTTCTCTATTCTAATATTTTTGTGTAGCCCTCTCTCCTGTGTTTCCTACCTTTTCTTTGAATTTTCACCCATTCCATAGCCTTTCAACACCTTTTAACCACTTTGGTGTGCTTTTTCATTATCTCATTTTTATTGTATATATAAATTTTTTGTATGGTAGGAATCTCTTTCTACCTCTTCTTACTATTTATACGACCCTTCCTACTCTTTGTATTCTGAATCCTATTGTCTAAATTTTCTTAGCCTCTCTTTAATAAACTATTTTGTTTCATTTCGTTTTCTTTCCTCTGTACTCTACATCTTTCTTTTTATCACGTGTTAATCTCTTTCTCTTTCCTTATTTCAACTTTCTACCTTTTATCATACACTAATCCTCTTCAACAGCAATTTATTTTTTATTTTTTTATCTCCTTTTTCTTGTTCGCTGCATGTTCAAATGTGAATGCATACTACACTTTTACATATTCATTCTGTCATAATCTCTTTCAGAATCGTGTATCATGAAAAAGAAAGTGTATTCTTATGTTTCGATGACATTTATGTAATATCCTCAGATGATACTTAAAAAAAAAAAAAGCTTTCAATGCTACGCATAGGTAAGAGAGTAGAGTATCCAAGTTCAAAGTAATGAACAAAAACGTATCCTATCTTACTCTGGGTTTAGGGTGTTGAATTAAGTTCTTTTTCCTGAAATGCCAGCTGTAAGTCCAAAATTTTTAATTGCATCAAACCTATTTCAACTTTGGGGTTTTCTGCTCTCTTTTTATTGCAATATTGTTTTTGTTTTTTCATATATAAAGTTGTCTGAGTATCCTGACATATTTTGCATAAATACCGGCGCTAATTGTCATATCAACCAACAAACACCAGCACAATTGTCGTCGGACCAGACTGTGGAATAGCATACAATCCTGTACAAAATTTCTTCTTCTTCTTCTTCTTCTTCTTCTTCTTCTTCTTCTTCTTCTTCTTCTTCTTCTTCTTCTTCTTCTTCTTCTTCTTCTTCTTCTTCTTCTTCTGCTTCTTCTATTTTTTGTTTTTTTCTCATTTTTACTTACTTTCCTTTCTCATTCTAAGTTCAAGCACTCGCAATTTGTTTTCTTTGTATTATCATGATGTGGCATGATGTAGTAAATAAAAGTTAGTAAAACCAGGGACGCTTCTATATTCCTCATCCTCCATCTAAGCTGCGGAGACCAATGCCCGGTTAACACTGCCAGTAGGCGACCCTATCCCACACCATACTTGGCACCCAGTCAGCCAGCCATTCCTAGGGTTATACAGTAAGTGACTAGTGACGTTGTCCAAAAAATGATAGACAGCCAAACCTCTTGTTAGAATAAATAACCATAGTCCTTTAGTCACTCATCGTTGTACCTACATGCAATTGAGGTATATACAATAGCAAATATCATAACCAAGTACATACATCATACAATATTATTCATAATTCGTAATGATACGATGCAGAAGTACAACACAATAAATAAGACAAAAAAGGCACCCTACACAATACGCTTTGTTTTTAATTTTTATATTTCTTCGTTTTATGTTGAATAATATAGTTTTTACCGACAACCCTACCAACGAATACAAGCATATAGTTATTCTATTACACTTTATTAACATCATTAAAATAACGACAAATCATAGACCATTAGACCTCCAATTAAATTTATATTCTGTGTATGGTAATGGACTGCATGCTGAAAGACCAGCATGATGTGGTTTGCACTATGCTTGATTCAACTTTATTTCTATTAATTTCACATAATTTTCTTTACATTATAGGTCACAGTAAAATTAACTTACTTCAACTAAAGATCAAAGGAAATATTCAGCAACAGAAGTTATATTTCATAGTAAATCATCTTTAGGTTGTACAGTATATGACTTTACTAGGATCATCAGATAAGAAGGTTAATTTCTAAGCATACCATCTGGAGAAAAAGACGGTATAGTTACATTTACATAAAGGTACCACATTTTAAGACAAGCAGCCATAGTTGGCGTAATTATAAAGGTGTTTTTGGGGATATGTGATTAAAATAGTAGCTCCTAGTTTTAAAATATGTTTACAAGATGAAGATAGCATTGACATCATTCTGATTTGTTTCTACTTTTTAGCTTGGCAGCCATTCACAGAGAATTTCTTAGATATTAACATAGGATGATATATAACCTGGAATTAGGAAAACTCGGGAAGGCTTGGTGTGATTTTTTCCCTGTCAAACTTGCCGAACACACGCTTGCATTTGCTCTCCCATTCCACGCCCTTTGCTGCAGTTCCTCTGTTAAAGCGTTTATCTCGTCCTCCCAGCAATGCCTTCTTTCTCTTCCAAAATTAATTCAACTGTGGCCAACTTCAAGAACCCTTTCCTGTGTTTTTTAACTTCTTTTTGCTCTGCATACAGTCTCAACCATTCTTCTGGGCTCCTGTACATTCCCCTATGCTATACTTCCGCCTTCAGCTATATTAGAAGATGTCCAAAATCTCACATCTGTAGCGTAAACAGTTAGATGTCCTCTGTACTCTGATGTCCGTCTTTTATTCTGTCAGTCCTTTGACGTCTCCCTGGCTTCTCTCCATTATAAGCACTTGAACTTTGCGTAAATATAGCCAGGAGAGAATTCACCGGTAATGGGAGGGATATGCAGATGGTCCACGACTGCGTTATTAGCTGCGATGAGTTTGTTAAACTTAACCTTAAGTTTACTGGTGGGATCACTAGAATTTTTCTTGAATTTAGAAGTGTCGGCTATATTTACGGTAACGTCAAAAAACACAAACCGAACTCCCCCCTCCGCCCGATCATCTCATACATCACTACCCCTACATACGGACTCGCCAAACAGCTCAACAATATCATCATCCCTTTCATTCCTAAGAAATACTCCCTAAAATCATCTGATAGTTTTATTGAAATACTACACTATAAACAACTCCAAGGAATAATGGCTTCCTTCGGTGTGGAATCGTTATTTTCACATTTTCCAATTCTTTCCACGATTGATATAATCCTGAATTATGTGTACCGCCACCACAAATTACAGCCCCCTAAGATCCCGAAGGAAATAATGAAACATCTTTTCCTAGCCTGAACAACTGAAGCGCCCTTTAGAAGCCCACCATGCTAGTTATATCTACAAGTGGAATGAATCGCCATGGGTTCACTTTTAGGAAGCACTTTTGCTGAGTTCTACATGTGTAACCTAGAGAACAAAGTCTTATAAGACCCGTCTTAAGACCTTTTCCTACTGTAGATACGTTGACAGCATTTTTACTGAAGTTAGGAGTGAGTCCCACCTGAAAGATCTACAGCTAGCCATGGAAACAGCCTCTGTACTACACTTCACATATGAACTCAATATACACAACAAAATTCCCTTCCTTTACATCCTCATCCACTCTGAAGACAACAAATACACGACCACTGTTTACAGGAAAAATACTCACACCGGAAGATACCTGAATGCAGCAAGTGAGTACCCCCAGTGTCATTCAGGTATACCTTCGACGCGCATATAAGAACTGCTCTTCATGGGAAATTTTTCACTCCGAAATAATGCGCGTTAAACAAATTCTCATTAATAATGGTTTTCCCAAATTTCTCATTGACAAAAAGACAAGACTTTTTATCACCCGCAACACAACATAACACGGACAAGACAACTCACATTCCACACACAGTTTATTACAAAAGCCAAATGACACCAGCATACAAAACAGACAAACGTGTTTTCAAAGACATCCTTGCACGTAACGTCACATGCACCAACCCACACGACATATTGACATTCATCATATACTACAAAAACCTTATAATGAGAAATAATATCACTAAAAACAACTCTCTCCTCAAACAGACTAATGCGGTGTACCAAATCACTTGCCCCGAAGAAGGTTGCAAACTTCTCCCCAATACTTCTTATATTGGTGTTACCACTACCTCTTTGAGCAGGAGACTCACAATGCACACCTGTGAAGGAATTATACGCAAACACATGATACAAACATACAACAAAACTCCAAACAGATAAGATTTAGTCAACAATACAAAAATACTTAAACAATGTATCAACAACAAAAAACTACACATCTTAGAAAGAGTCTACATTATACAATACGTCCCTATCATTAATATACAGACGGACACCGTTAGTACTTTACAACTACACAGCGAGGCTTCGTGGCAACAAAGACCAAACGTCCGGCTACAGTGATCTGATGTCCAGCTACGTCCCGCTGAAGCGAAGACCTCACCTCCGTCCGGTACCTGACGCCTACGACCTAACTCTCCAAGTTCCTTTATTTACTCCTGCTTTGTACATTTATTCTTACTTACCTGAAGATGGTTGTATGATTCAACCGAAAGTTCGTATTTTAAAATTTGGGTATTTCTTTTTTCGTTATAACAACACCATGGATCTCGAAAGTCTTGTGTTTGAATTCCCTTCAAGATACAAACTATTCGGGAAATTGAGAAAATCACTATGAAGATAGTGGATATTGAATTAGCTCTGGTCTTCAATGTATAGGCAGGTATATAAATAGGTTGAGTCCCTGGTTTTAATTAAATATGATGCTTTAGTTAATTTGTTTTGCCCAAGGAGTCCTCGCCCCCCGACAAAGTAATTGTTTAATTGTGCTTCAAGAGCAATGCAACTAAGTTTTCATCCAACTCAGAACCACTAGTAGGTTCTAGTTGACTCTTATAATTCTCTCCCAAATCTGTTTCTTCCTTAACTGAATAAAACGATGAAATTGGGGGATTCCACCTCCTCAGTACCCTCACTTAAAATCTTAATAAGCCTTGTACAGACTTGAAAACATCCCATTTGTGTAGCTTTTCTTAAGACTGTCTTTATTCAAGGTACTAATCACTAATATGTCTACCTTGTTCTTGTGTGTCTTATAAATTCCTGAGTCCAACTTCAAACCTTTTAACCTAATTGATTTTTGGATGGTTAAAATTTCAGATTATACAGTGACTTTTTCATTGCACTTCTACTCTGTTAATTGATCTGAAGGGTAATGACGTCGCCTTTATCATTCCACCTTCCATAATTGGCAAAGCTTTATTTAGAGTTGAATAATTCGGAGTAATTTCTGGGATTTCTTGAACACCAGAGTTGAGTTCAATATATGAGACTTTATCATCTGCTTGTATTATTTGTTCTTGAATGGACCACTCTGCTCCGCTATTATCCAATCTAGCATATTTATCTTCCTTATAAATTTCAATAGGTTCTCTTATCACAGATAAGTGTTCTAAGTCTGGTCGATTTAAAAATGGGATTAACTGTGATTTCACCAAGATGCCTAACTCAACAGGACTTATTATCATGCCCTTTTTTCTCATTGTTGCAAATCCTATTAATAAATCTCCTTCAAAAACAGATTTGTCTACAACTATCACTAGTATGTACAAGTACTCATTTCTATACAAAATTATATCTACTTCTATCTTACCTAATGTTTTAACTGACCTCCTGTTACTCCTTGCATTTGATAATGGATTGGTTCCAAGGTTTCACTCCCGGTTTCAATTGGTTAAACTTTGCTACTTATAACATTCACTACAGATCCCATATCAATAAATATTTGAATAGATTTATTGAAAACTCTACTCACAATGACTGGTTCTACAGAAATCTTTCCAATTGTTATAACAATTTACAATTGTCTTTGATATCTGTGTTTTCATTCACATTTCTATCACTCCTGTCCCTAACACAGTGCTGTCTAGTTGTATTTCTATAGTTAGCTCTGTAGTGTTGTTTTATTTTATGTCTAGGTGTCTTCCTCTTGTTTCTGGGTTAATACAAAAATTTACACTGCTCTACAATACTGTGTTCTATGTCCTACTCTGTAATGATACAAACTGAAAGGTGAGATTTTACAATGATACTCATAATGACCCTCATATTTGCAGTTCCTACAAAAAGTCTCAAAATAACATTCTTGTGCTTTATGCTCCCAGGTATTACAATTATGGCATTCAACTCTAGCATTTCATGAAGTACTTCTAACTCTATGTTCAGATCCTCTGTTTCTGTAATCAATTCTAGAGTTCCTATTTTTTCTCTGCTGTTGCATTCCCACTGTCAAGACATATGGACTAATATTCTTATATTTACTATAACCTTGTAAAAGGTAATCTATTTCTCCTAAATCCATGGTATGTTTAAGATCTTTATACAGTTTTTCTGCGGTTATCCAATCATAATTATATACC
>NC_134784.1:45725335-45727835 GCF_046742065.1 Oratosquilla oratoria | reverse complement strand
ATTATTCGGTGACCATACGAGTACAGCATATTTCAAATGTGGACGAACTAACAATCAACATAGCCTTTTAATGACAGATAAACAAGTATAATCAAAATATCGTGCAATCACCCTTATTTACCTTCTCAGAAGCGGAAATACACGGTGTGTATGATTTCAGATTACCACTTACAATTACGCCAAGATCCTTTTCATTATTCACTTTTGTTAACGAATTTCCAAATAACTTGTAATCGCACTTATTGTTATTTCTACATATGTGCATAACCTTTCATTTACTTGCGTGAAATTTCAATAGTAACTTTTCAGACCATTGCTGTAGTTTATCTAAATCTTCTTGAATATCTAATTGGTTTAAGTGACCATTTGTCATTCCGCACATTTTTGTATCATCAGCAAATTTGGAGACAATAGATTTTAATCCGTGGTCATATAATTCTTATATACTATGAATAAAAGTGGCCCAAGAATGGAACCTTAAGGAACTCCAATCGTAAAAATTTTCCATAAAAAAGTTTTGCTATTTAGAAAAACTTTCTGAATACGATCGTTTAACCAGTTGTCCAGCTTAATAGGTTACTACTAATTCCGTGTGAAGCTAATTTAGCAAATAGTCTTTCGTGCGGGACGATATCAAAAGTCTTCGAAAAATCCAGATATATTACATTTATATATATTTTTTTATAGTTAGAGATGACTGTCTTATAAAACTCGAGTAAGTTAGTCACGCAAGAACGTTTCCATCTGAATCCATGTTGGCTATCATTTATTAAACAGTTACTTTCTAAATGGTACTAGATAGTTTCCATAATTTTTCCTACGATCTAGGTTAAGCTTAGAGGCCTGTACTTATTTGGCTTCTTTTTGAATATGGGGGTAGCGTTAGCTAACTTCCATTCTCTTGGGACATCTCCGGATATGACCGATTTTTTTTTTCCAATGGAAAAACAATCTCGTTTTTAATTTCCTTTGATATTCTTGGACGCCAACCGCCAGGCTCTGGTGTTTTATTAACTTTGAGTTTTTCTATATATATTTTTCTCTGTTAAATTTACAATAGTATTTTTTTCCTGGATTATTCACAGGCTTCAGGTAAGACTTTACTGTGATGAGTTTTGTTTACGAATTCTAAGTTAAAATATTTTTTAAAATATCACACAACCCCTCATTCGAACATCTAAGCCGACTGTCACCACAAAATAGTGGGCCAATGTGGTTCCTAATAACATTTTTATCTTTAATGTAACTACAGAATTCATCAGGGTTCTCATTGCAAAAACACACACACATACACACACACACACACACACACACACACACACACACACACACACACACACACACACACACACACACACACACACACACACACACACACACACACACACACACACACACACAAACACACACACACACGTACACGTACACGCACACGTGCACACACACACACACACACACACACACACACACACACACACACACACACACACACACACACACACACACACACACACACACACACACACACACACACACACACACACACACACACACACACACACACACACACACACACACACACACACATATACATATATATATATATATACATATATATATATATATATATATATATATATATATATATATATATATATATATATCAGATATATAAATGAAAAACTAAAGGATAAACACGAAATAGGGAAATTGCGTGAAGGAGATAAAGAATAAATAGATGACACAGAAATGGTAGAAGTCATGATCAGACATTTCAGGTCGGTTTTTACAACTGAGAGCTCACAATTTTGGGAAGATGGAATACAAGAAAGATCACCCAAAATGAAAGAAATAAAGGTAACACAAAAAGAAATAAAAGATCAAATAAAAAGTTAGATGGAATTGCAAATTGGATACAGAAAGAGTATATAAACGAACTGACAGACAAACTATACAAAATAATAAACTTCTCACTCAAAGAAGGAAAGGTACCGCAAGATTGGAAAGATGCAAACATAGCATCAATATATAAAGGAGGAAATAGGGAAGATCCTACAAATTTCAAATCTGTATCCCTTAAAAGCACAATAGCAAAAATATGTGAAAAAGTCACCAGGAATAAATGAAAATAAAATAGTAAACCCTAATCAATTCGGCTTTAGAAGTGGAAGATCGTGTACCACAAACCTAATTTGCTTTTACTCGAGATTAATTGAGATAATATATAAAGAGATGGCTTGGCAGATTGTGCCTTCTTGGATTTGCAGAAGGCTTTCGATAAGGTACCACATAAAAATTAATAAGAAAAAATTTAAATAATAAGAGGAATACAAGGTAAGCTGTTGGAATGGATGAAGGATTTCTTAATTGGAATTAAAATGAGAATGGTACATAGAGACAAAATTTCAAACTGGGAAGATGTGAAAAGTGGCGTCCGGCAAGACTCTGTATTGGCTCCTTTAATGTTTGCTATATATATAAATAATATGGATGAGGAAGT
>NC_134784.1:45707835-45712835 GCF_046742065.1 Oratosquilla oratoria | reverse complement strand
TGTGTGTGTGTGTGTGTGTGTGTGTGTGTGTGTGTGTGTGTGTGTGTGTGTGTGTGTGTGTGTGTGTACACACGAATACTGGCCAAACAAGTTCAAAGCTGCACCACAGACATATATGATCATTCGTGAACGAAATAGTATCCAAGAAAGCAGTAGAATAAACGCAAACATACGCCCACACAAGAAGGAGCATAGAACCACACAAGCAAGAGCGTATGGTTATACAAGCATATGACCAAGCATGAGAAAATTACACTGCAGATACATATTATTAATGCAGATGTCTTTCATTTTATCATATCTCCCTTCTCTCCTTTATTCTCTATTTGCTTAATTTTCTGTCTCCATTGTAGTCTCGACATATCGTGTCTTTCGAAACTAGATGAAGAATCACAAACTGTTATCAAAAGTTTTCTTTTAGCTGTTCTTTCTTTCTCTCATCTTGCGTGCATGCCTGACTTCCAATTTTTTCCTTTGCTGCTAATTTACGCAGCTCACTGCTGTTTTGATATGACATTTTCCCTCATTAATGGTTTGTTTATTCTGACGTACGTCTGCAGTCTACACGTTTTACTATCTTTACTCCATTAGCACGAGGTCTTAACCTTATCTGAATAAAATCGTACAGTTTCGGTCAGAACAAAACGTCAAAAATTTTCATAGTATCAAAGGACTTAATTATTTCTAATAATTCCTTTCTTTATGAGAAGTAGCGATGCCTGTCCGTTATTTATAGTGTTCCCTGCTCATCCTTTTTTTTTCTGTCTCCCATATTGTTTTGTTATTTGGTCTTGTCTGCTTTGAGCATACCTGTTAACTTCCTGTCGACGTACAAGCATTTCCTATCTGTTTATCTCTCTGCAAATTTGGTCTCTCGTTTTCTATACCTACTACCGTAAACATAACTTAGCCTCGACATTCTTGGCTATGCGGTTACACAAGATTTATGCTACCTCTCTCCAAATAATATATATGTCCTCATATACACCAACTAATTTTACTGCTTCCCTATTTGATTATATTTCAACTTGCCTGTCTACCAGCCCCTCTACCACGTCATCTGTCTGTTATCTTGTCCACTTACCCTCATGAACGAAGCCCTCATGATTGTCAAGTTTTACTCACTCAACTTCCTTATGAACTGCCTGATTGCTTTGTTTAGCTGTATATTTATAATTTTGCCTTACTCGATTACTAAAAAGCTACTTCGTTAGTTAAATATCAACAACCCTTTTCACAATCCACAAACGTTAATATTTCTCGTCTCCCACCTAAATATAATCTATGAGCTAACCTTACGTATTTCCGTTAACATATATAACTGTTCAGTTTTCATTCTCTCACCTTGCTGTCTTGGCTCCTTTCTATCAAATATATTTCATTAATTTCCTGATAGTTTGCTGACCTGCCATATGCATTAAAACACTATTTTTTCATTGCAAAAGCGCTTCGGGCTAAGAAAAAGAAAATCTTACTTTCCGTACAAGGCTTAATAGCAAGAAAATTGACAAAAAATACAATGAGCACTTACGAAAGTTACATTTTTACACAACAAATAAGTGTTTTCAACTTATATTTTTTCATCTTCACTCTTATGGGGCTTCACGTAAAAATACTATTTCTTTTCTACAATAATCAAAATCTTATCTAAATCACACACACACACACACGCACGCACACACACACACACACACACACACACACACACACACACACACACACACACACACACACACACACACACACACACACACACACACACACACACACACACACACACACACACACACACACACACACACACACACACACACACACACACACACACACACACACACACACACACACACACACACACACACACACACACACACACACACACACACACACACACACACACACACACACACACACACACACACTATTCTATTCTATTCTATTCTATTCCATTTTATTCCATTCTATTCGATTCTATTCTATTCTATTTTATTCTATTCTATTATATTCTATTCTATTCTATTCTATTCTATTCTATTCCATTCCATTCCATTCCATTCCATTCCATTCCATTCCATTCCATTCCATTCTATTCTATTCTATTCTATTCTATTCTATTTTATTCTATTCTATTCTATTCTATTCTGTTTTATTCTATTCTATTGCAATTTTTATATTCTGTTATATTGTTTTTCTATTCTATTCTATTCTATTCTAATTTATTCTATTCTATTCTATTTTATTCTATTTTATTCTATTCTATTCTATTCTATTCTATTCTATTCTATTCTATTCTATTCTATTTTATTCTATTCGATTCCATTCCATTCCATTCCATTCTATTCCGTTCTATTCTATTCTATTCTATTCTATTCTATTCTATTCTATTCTATTCTATTCTATTCTATTCTATTCTATTCTATTCTATTCTATTCTATTCTATTCTATTCTATTCTATTCTATTCTATTCTAATCTATTCTAATCTATTCTAATCTATTCTATTCTATTCTATTCTATTCTATTCTATTCTATTCTATTCTATTCTATTCTATTCTATTCCATTTTATTCTATTTTATTCTGTTTCATTGTGCTGCATTTTCCTTGTAACGGAGGCTGGGAGAAGAGGAAGTTCGAACCTTGATTGGTGACAAGTGAGTTTGTAGAGAGAGTAGAGTACGTGTAATATCCTTCTTCAAAAAGTCTTTCGTCAGGAGGCATCGTCTTATCCTCCTAAGAGAGCGTAAGTTCCTGATAATGAACTGAATCATGTTGGTTTACTCGCAGTTTTACTTTTTTGTAAATATTTTTCACAGTTTATATCATACGGGTTCACTGCTCATAGGAGTGAATATAAAAATTGTATAATCTTTAATTACTTTTTCATGCAAAGTTATATGAAAATGCTTATTTCTTACCTTCAACTTCACTTATCGTTTGCGTCATTTTCATTCAATCTCACATTCTTATTGGTTGTCAGGCTTTTTTAGTACCATAATTCCATGTTACTTCATTTGTAAATTTGGCATTAACTTGCCCTGTCTTTTTCGTATAATTGTTCCCATCTATTCCTTCATCTTCCTTGCACAGTTCCCGTTTCGTCTCATCCCCTTGGTTCCCAATTTTATAGTCCAATACAACTCTTTGGCACTTCCAAGGTTCTGTTAGTGAACTTCTGTTTCAACATTATTCTTTTTTGTTTCACATTGACATCGCATTAAATTAAGCGATTCCTTGTCCCTATCTTTCTACCTCTTTTACTCCACTTTCTTCATCCATTATATGTTTTACACTCGTCAACCTACTCCAATTTCTTACAAACTAAATATCTACACTACTTGCTCCTTAACATCCTGGTAATTCTGTAATTCTTTGCTCATCATATCAAAAGGGGTCGCTGACCTTTGGACTTTGCATTCACGCTAGTTACAAGTGACCTTTTAAGGTTACTCTTGTGCTTACAAAATACATCCTACAGATTGAATAGTTTACATTAGGTAATAATCCTATTTTCTTGTCTATATATCTATCTACTTATATACCAAAGACCTTTTCCTTTTGATAAGGGAGGTACCCAATAGTACGCACCCACTCCCATCCATTGTTTCCCTCTCAGCTCCTCGTGAATGAAGGGTCATCCTTGTCTCCTGCCCACCACCTGGGTCAGAAGCAGTGCACAAAGACACAGTACACCCGCAGCAAGGCTCCCTATACACAACGATCCTCTCTCATCGTCCCGAGTCGTTCAGTCTCTTCTGTCACAGAATTCTTCGATTTCCTACGTACTGCACCGCCTTGCCATGATATTGTATATCTGGACGTTGAGTCCCCCTTTACAAATGTTCCTGTCGATGAGACTATCAGCATAATATTAGACCGAGTATATAGAAGCGACAGACCCTTCAGTGATATTCACGAACATGTAAGCCCCTTCTCCTCTCACATAGAGGGGAACTCTATAGATAAGTGGATGGTGTAGGAATGGATTCTTCATGTGAGGTCCTCTTTGCTAATATGTACATGGCCCATGTGGAGAACAAAGTTTTCAACCATATATCTTCCCCTAGAGTATATGCCAGGTGCATAGACGACAGCTTCATCACCACCAAGTCCAACCAAGATGTCACCAGCTTGATTTTAGCTTTCCATGACAAGTCCCGTCTGGCCTTTACCCATGAAAGCAGTACAGATGAACGTCTTCCCCTCTTCGATATGGGTATTACTAAATATGTAAGTGGTTTCAAAACTAAGGGATTCACCAAGGACACCAACATTGGCCGTTGCCTCAATGCCCGTGGTGAATGCCCTGATACTTACGAAATATCCGTTGTTGCAGCATACATCAACAGAGCTCTGACCCACTGTAGTAGCTGGAGGGAGACCCACAAGGAATTCGACCGCGTCCGTCAACTCTTTACCAAAAACGAGTTTTCTGACCAAATGATCAAAGGCCTTATAAAGAAGAAATCAGGCCAATATACCACACCACCCCAGGATCCAAACCATGCCAGCAACAAAACCACCATATACCATCAAAAACACTTTCACAACAAATACAAAGAAGAATGTGAAGCCATTAAAATCATTATAAAAAGAGAAGTCACCCCCACTGATACCAACAATTTCATCAACATCAGAATTTTTAGCAAGCCAAACCAGACTAGGTCCTTGATGATGAGGAATAACACAGCACCCATGATCCCGAAATAGGCCTCTACCAATGTGATATGTAAGTTTTCATGTCAGGAGGGCCTCTGTGAAAGCTCCAATTATTACATCGGGAGAACCTTCCCCATGCTAAAAAGACGCCTCCAGTACCACCGAAACCAGGGATCTATCTTCCAACACTTCATTGACCACCACGACATGAAGCCACCTCTGAGCACATTAACAAAGAAAATTATACTCCACAGAGAAGATGATTTCAAAAGACTGCATATTGCGGAAGCTGTAGCCATAACTTCCCAGCATCCCACCATCAATGTGCAGCAAGCTGCAGACCTT
>NC_134784.1:45690335-45702835 GCF_046742065.1 Oratosquilla oratoria | reverse complement strand
AAAGAGGTTTCGAAAATAGGGAAGAGGGAAAATAGAAAAGGGAAAGGGAAAAGAAGTGAGGAAAGGGAGGAAAAGGGAAGAGAAAGGACGTATGTTCTCAATTTCTTATTCTGACCACTAATTTCTATATTTTCCTTTACTTGCTATCCATCCGTCACAAGGAAGTTTTTCTCCCTTTATCCCACGCATTAACAAGTTATCCATATTCTAGTTTTATCATTGTTTCCTTTTTTCAGTTTTATACATTTTATTAAAATTTTGCCTCCCTCCACCATCAACCTAGACTTGTTGGTTTGTTTTTTCTTTGCCAGTCTAACTAATGTCAGTTCATTCTACTTTTTTCTATTACACAAAAAGTTCTATGTTTTTCTCGACCTTTTTATGTGTCTAACTTGGCATTATGATCTTTACTGACGTCAGCACCCGACCCATCACCAAATGTAGTTTGGTTGTCTTCCAGCCTTCCATGGTGACTCTTGTTTTAGCTCTGAGGTAAGGAATTTATGTTGGGATTTATTTAACCGTGGATAAAGACACGAAGTTTCCCTCGTAAACTTATATGAAAATTATAAGTGTGATCCACGTGATTTTGCTTGATATCGAACCTACTGTATGTATTTGCGAGCCGAGATCTAAACTAATATTCTCTGTTCTTTCTAATACGCAATACATCTTTAAGATTTTCCTCGCATAGGAACCCTACTTCTTGAATAACACATCATCGAAATATTTCTGCCTCATAAGAAATGTGATTCTTCATGTTTTAGTTTTTTATTATTTACATTTCTTTAACCATTCAATAACTAATAAATACCTCCATCACAAAAAAAAAAAAAAAGCGTTTGGCAATAAACAAAATAGATATTGAAAGAAATGTTATCTGATGGCGTTATAATGAGATAGGTTTATTCCTCGCTAGATAAAGGATACCTACACTTGATTAAAATCATCTGGTTACGATTACAAAATAACGGAAATCTTAGTGTCTCGGAAAACTTTGAATTTGTACCACGGGATTTCCTTATTTTATGCTGGAATTCTACCAAACCATTTTTATACGAAAAAATATCTTCATTTTATTCCATTTCATATAATGCATTCTTTCCATGCCTTGGAAGCATCTCTGCCACGCCTCTGCACGAAGCCCTTTTTCTCACTGCCATACCTATAATACACCTCCTTAGGATCTCTAACTTAAGTCTACTCCACATGTGCAACACCTCCCACATATATCCAACAGTTAATGACCCTCTTAGCCAAGTTGGACTCTCGTGTGAAACGCCAAATTCTTGCCGGCGCTGCGATGTTGAATACCTTGCCTTCGTTTGTATTTCCGATATTTATACGGTCAAGGTTGCGTTTTTCCCCACATTATATAACCTTACCTTTTATCTTTACATAACATTTGTTCTTACACTTTTCAGTGCAGTTTACAGAATCCTTTATTCATTTTTTTTAACTTATTCGTAGCAAAAGACTTGATTTTGCCTACTTAGTTTCTATAGATCAAGTAACTACGCGTTTCTATACAGTGCTTAACTACCTTAATTTTTCTATCTTTACGTAACATTAGGTCTGCGCCTTTCAGTGCTGAATACTGAAGGTTTCATTTGCATTTTTTTTACCTCACCCTTCATATTTGTTAAAAAAAAAATCTTTACCACTATGATTTATTTTCAGGGTATTTTCACTTATCCTGCCAACTTCTTTTCTTATATGTCTACAAAAAGTGTCTTTACATTCTGAATTAATTGCTATTTTTCCACCGTTCGGTATGCTACGATTTTTGTGCCCAGAAAAATTATGTTTAGCACATGATTTTTTTTTCCTACATCTATTGTTTATTTGGCGAATTCTTTATTATCTTATTTCTTTTATCTATTTTTTTCCTCTAGGACCAATGTAAGTGTAAGTGATCATATGAGACAAACGTAGTAGATAAGTCTCATGGCCAATTGTCTTCAAACCACGTCAATGCCATATCCATCTACAATGTGTAGCACTGAAGTGCTGGAATTTTATCTCTTCAGGGATCAAGATGTTTCTCTATCAAGGCTGATTAGCTTTCATCCAATTATGTTAACACAAGACGAGCTGGCAAAACAGAAACTGCTTCCCATCTACTCCCTCTGACAGAACCACAACAATGCAACACAGGCAGCAGCCGTATGGGGATTTATACGATGTTCCAAAGATCATTATTGTCTGCCATGGACCTGCGGGTTTTTAGTCAGAATCCCGAGACAAGTTATTGATATCTAATTTCTTCATACGAAACTTTCCAGCTTTGTCTCTCATAAGTTGTCCTTCAATCCTTTTATCATCATATGAGACACCACACCTTAGCACAGTTACCTCCGCACCCGTTTCATCTACGATTATTGATCCTTTCACTGTAGGAAGGACAATCCTCCCTCAGTTGAATGGAATTGTCTGGTAGTAGATAGACTAAATACAAAAGTTATAAAACACAACGAAAAAGTTAATTAAGCTATGTTTAAAACAGGTATTTTTTCTAGAATGAATATATTCTAGAGTCGTGAAATACAACGAAAGTGTTAGAACCTACGTTAACAACATTTTTCAGAATGAAAATTTTTATTTTCATACGTTTTTGCCTCCTGCAAAATGAAGAATATTCTTAACCCTTCTTTTCCTATCCAAATCTTCTCTTTACTTTCTTCTTGCTAAAACTCATGTAAAAATTACACCCTGTTTCTTTCTTAGAAGTAATGTCAGTTTATCTCCAGTATTGTTTTAGTCTGTATATTCATGTCCAGCTCACTGTCGCTAGAATACAGTTTCGTTTGGTCAATATGCGGACCCCTAGTTCTTTTGGCTTCATTTGCTTTACCCATTCAACTTTTCATTGATCTGCCCTCTTGCACTGAATATTGGCACCACCAGTTTATGAATACCTACTCGCATTCTTTCTCATATCATGGCCATACTACCTGAAGTTGGCTTGCTCTATTTTTTTTTTCAATCCTATATGTACCCCAGTTTATTCACAAATCCTATGATTCTTTTCTTTATCATATTTTGTAACTACACATAGCTCTGAAACATCTCTTTTCCATTACCTTCATACAATTCCTCTCTTGTATTTACCACTCATGGCTGTCTTCATACATTTCTTTCGTTGTTTCCGCTGTCATCTTTTTATTTCTCTGTATCAATCTTTCTCCAGTCTGCCACTTTCATGTGTATCAGTCTCCATATATCTTTATACCTATTCCATTTTCTCACCATAAGATTATGCCTCACCCTTGTGCTTTCCACTCTTGCATGCCACCATTACCTTACTATTACATACATTAGTTTTCCTCTTTAAAAGCCCTTACCAACTCTTCTCACCACTAGAAGCCCTCTACTGACTTTGTAGCAGAACTGTTATCTGTATATACGGGACTGTTTATCATCCATACCTATATTTTTTCTTTAATCTCACTATCATAACTTTGTTCACATACAGGCTACCAAAGGTGACATTAGATACCTTTACCTACAATCATTGTCTAACTCAACCTTTTTTCTCACAATCGCGTGAGCTTCACATTCAAAATAAAAGTTTTTCATTGGTTACGTAACCTCCTTTAATCATTGATATTACTATGATTACTGTTGTTATTACTATTAACTCATCTAGGATACTAGCTGCATGTTATTGTGAGGTTAAATTCTGGCCAATAAAATGGATTTGATACCTTGGTGCCTATATGGGTAGCCGCTACGGAACAGTTGCACATCTATTCATACATAAATTATGCTATTCCGATATACTACCCCCCTACTCTTAATACTGTCCTGTACCACTTCTCTGAGTATACGTTTCCATTTTCGGCGAACTCTGTGGCAGGGAAGAAAGAATACTGCCACTGAGGGTTCCCGCTTGAGTCGTAAAAGGCGACTAAAATGGGACGGCGTATAGGGCTAGGAATTGTACTCCCTGTAGCCCCGAAAGGGGAAATTCCTGTGGGAAGTCAAGACATAAGAGGTTTTGGGAGAAGTTTTCTAACAAGATTTCTAAGGTTTGGGTCTTTTAATGTGCGTGGGAGTGGTAAAGATGAGAGTAGAAGGAAAGAGATAGACAATATATTTGTAAGAAAAAAAGATTGATGTGTTGGCAATGAATAAGATTAAGTTGAAAGGGAGGGCGAGTTTGAGTTTGGGAGTGCAGTGGGGATGTTGTCGGGAGTGAAGAGAGGATATTGGAAATAAGGAGTAGATGTATTTGTAAGTGAACATATAGGTACGCATGTGGTGGATTTTTCTTCAAGGTTAATGTGAATGAAGGTGAAACTAGGAAAGGAGGTGTAGTTCTTTGTTAGTGCATAAGGGCCTGTTACTGAGAATAGTGTAAAAGAAAGGGAGGCTTTTTGGATAGATTTAAAGGAGTGTATAGAGGGTTTAGGAATAAATGTCAATGTAGTGGTATTGGGAGATATCTATGTTAGAGTAGGAGATGGATCAATAGACGTAGTGGCTGGAAACTGTGGAGTACAAGGAAAAAATTGTAGTGGAGAGTTAATGGTGAAGGTATGCCAAGCATAAGTACACATGGAAGAGGGTGACGGAAGAAAAACTGGTAGATAGGGTTTTAATGGACTATATAGTGTTATCCAGGAGAAAAGTTGGAAATTTTTTGAATATGAATATTCTTAGAGGAGAGAGTGGGAGAATAAGATCATTATTTTGTGGAAGGTAAGTTGAAAATGGGGATAAATGAAGAAAGGAGAAAAGGGTGTAAAGTCTTTTTGGATATATTTAAAGGAGTGTATATAAGGTTTGGAAATAAATATCAATGTAGTGGTATTGGGAGGTATCAGTGCTAGAGTAGGAGATGAGTCAATAGACAGAGTGGTTGGGAAGTGTGGAGTACATGAGAAAAATTGTAGTGGAGAGTTAATGGTGGAGGTATGTCAAGCAAAAGTACACATGAGAGAGGGTGATGGAAGAAAGGGTGGTAGATAGGGTTTTAATGGACTATATGGTGTTATTCAGGGGAAGAGTTGGAAGAGTTTTGAATATAAATATCCTTAGGGGAGAGAGTGGGGGAATCAGATTATTCTTTGGTGGAAGTAAGTTGAGAATGGGGACAGATGGAGAAAGCAGGAAAGGGTGGTAAGTAGAGAAGTGTTGAGAGAAAAGAAGAGGGGCTGGAGAAAGTGGATAACTTTAGTTATTTGGGGTCGTTCAAGGAAGGAAAGGCAGGAATGGAGGTGGATGTAAATTGTAGGTTGATAGAAGCATGGGAATGTCTTGTGGGATTGAAAAGTGTTATAAGAAAAAGGAAACTTAGAATGAATGCAAAGAGGAGGCTATATAAAGGAATAATTGTGCTATTGGCATTGTATGGGACAGAAACTTTGAGTTTATGAAAAGTAGAAAGGAAAATTTTTAAATGTGCTTGAAATGAAATGTCTTAGAAATATGATAGTGGTTGATTGGAGGTGAGGAGGAGTGGAAAAGGAGGTGGTAAGCCGAGCTGATGAAGGCTTATTGGAATGGTTTGGACTCATAGAAAGAATGAATGATGAAAGATTTGTAAAGGAGGTGTGCAAGGCAGAGAAGAAAGGAGTGAATTTGTGGGAGTGAAAGGGACGTTGAGCGAGAGGGGAATGTCTGTTGAGCAAGGAAGGGAGAAGGCAGTAGATAGGGAAGGGTGGAGTATTATTGTGTATGTATAATGATGTTATGCAAACAAGGGAGGTATGGGGATGAGGGGGTAAAGGGTGCGTATGTGTGAATGATATTTGGACTCAGCCCAAAGTGATTTCTACCAGTCTTTTCTTTTTCTGCATGAATGGATAGAGAGTGGGGGTTACCAATTTAAGTGAAGTTATACGGTATCATTCTACATTGCGTTCAATCCAGGGCAGTTGGCGGATCCAGGGATGACCCGTCATCTAAGAGTAGATAACATGGGTGGGGTGGATAGGATGGTGGATTGAAGTGAAATGGTTGGTAATATGTACGAGGTTCTGATTTGGTCATTTCCCTTATAAGAGGGAAAAAGTTATTGGCATATATATATATATATATATATATATATATATATATATATATATACATATATATATGTATATGCTAATGAGAACACGGGTACGTGTGTTCACTTATGCAAAGTAGACCACTTGGAAAAAGAAACTAACGAAGCAGAGCGCTTTCGTATATTACATCTTCAGTCCAAAAAGTACTTTTTGCACTGAAGATGTAATATACGAAAGCGCTCTGCTTCGTTAGTTTCTTTTTCCTAGTGGTCTTCTTTGCATATATATGTATATATATATATATATATATATATATATATATATATATATATATATATATATGAATGTGGAAAAAGAAGTCACGGGTCTAGTTCCGAGTTCCTGAGTTTATTCCTGACCGGTTTCGCTCTATGCTTCTTCAGAGGCGTAGAACTAAACTGGTCAGGAATATATTCAGGAACTCAGAACTAGACCCGTGACTTCTTTTTCCACCTTCATCAACTTATCACAGTATATATATATATATTATATATATATATATATATATATATATATATATATATACATATATATATATATATATGCATATATATATATATATATATTCTATATTATCATCATCATCGTCGTCGTCGTCGTCATCATTATCAACATCATCATCATCATCATCATCATCATCATCATCATCATCATCATCATCATCATCATCATCATCATCATCATCATCATCATCATCATCATCATCATCATCATCATCATCATCGTCGTCATCATTATCATCATCATCATCATCATCATCATCATCATCATCATCATCATCATCATCATCATCATCATCATCATCATCATCATCATCATCATCATCATCATCATCATCATCATCATCATCATCATCATCATCATCATCATCATCATCATCATCATCATCATCATCATCATCATTATCATTATGATCATCACATTTATCATCACGTTTACCATCACAATCATCTTTACCTTTCCTCTAGCCATCGCCACCATCATCAACATCACAATCATCGATACCACCATCATAATCCCCATCACCATCATCAACTCCTTAACCATCAACAATACCGTCAACATATGTATCACCATAATCATAATCATCACCATCGCCATGACATTTACCATCACTATAGTCATAAACATCACCATCGCCATGAACACCATCATCAACGTCACTATTACCATCACAATCCTTAGTGACACCACTATCACTAACACCATTATCTTCTGTGCCCGTACTCCTCCTTTTCCTTAGTAAACTTTTATTTATTTATTTTTCCTTCATTCTCACATACACCATCTCAGTCCTTAGTCCTTGTTCCCACCATCCTCCGCATTTTCTTCGTGGTTTTCCTTCATTGCCTTCTTCCTGTTTTCCACATCATTGACGCTCTTCTCCTGGCCTTCACTCCATTACAAAGATTTTTCTTCCTCTTTTCCGCTTCACTGCACTTTGTGCCCCGACTCCTTACAGGAGTAATTGTGCCAGTCCCAACCTCTTCTTTCTTTGCCTTTCTTCTTTTCTCCTTCTCTCCCTCCCTCTGACCCACCCCGGTCTTTGTTTTACCCTCCAGCTTTCCTGAATTCCCATCTCGTCTCCTGTCCATCTTCTCTGAACTTTTTGGTCTTTGGTCACCGTTCTTAAAAGTCCTAACCCATCGAGTCACACCAGCTTCTCGTGGCTCTTCTTACAGTTTATCGTCGCATTGTACTTAGTCACATAAAAAAAAAATCCTCAAAATGTATTGATCACTGAAAGTTGATTGCATCTTGTAAA
Source organism: Oratosquilla oratoria (assembly GCF_046742065.1). Taxonomy (NCBI): domain Eukaryota; kingdom Metazoa; phylum Arthropoda; class Malacostraca; order Stomatopoda; family Squillidae; genus Oratosquilla; species Oratosquilla oratoria. Next base: position 45,695,038 of record NC_134784.1, on the reverse strand, counting down.
CCACAAGAAAATGTAATAAACATTTATCAACAATATCTCAGTGATAGCTATACATACAAAAATAATGTGATCATGTAAGCTTTATACTCCTACATGTGATAAGGCTTGTTGACCAATGTATTCTTATCACTGCTTCGTCAAATCTATTGTTGGTTACCACATGAATTCCGTTCACTTTAACATTTATTTTTCATGCTATGGAAAAATAGTGTACGTTCTAAACTTTACCTCCCAGCACCACAACTCTCCAAAGCACCATCATTATCCCTTCACTCTTGGAGTCCATGCTACAGTTGCACCACCATTGTTTCTCAGGGGAATTTCCAAACTTCCTAACGTGAGCTAATCACAATTTGACAGCGGTGTCCTGTCATTATGGAAAGAGAACAAGGCTTAAGAAAGACTGAGGCAGCAAGAGATCTTGGAATCGTTTTTCTACATACCCGGAGAAAAGAGTGTTATGACTACGAATATTTCACAATTTTATACATAGAGAAGGAAATTTTTAAATTATTGTACGGTTTTGATTTTTAAAATAAAAGATTATTTTATTCAAAGTTGCATAAAATATGATTATTTTTTACCATTCGAAGAAATCTATGCCAAATATATACAATTTCTATGTTATCAACTTTCAGTAATTTGTCGCAGTTCGAACTCATCCTCTATGAACTGAGTTAGGTTAAGGACTTGTCCACAGTATGAACGGCCTAGCATGAACCCTGCTTAGTCAGAAGTGAGAAGGCTATTGACAGCAATAGATATTCTATTTAATATTGTCTCTCATATAGTTTGTAACATGTACACAGTAATTATATGGGTCTATAACTTTTGGGATGATTAGGGTCTTTATTTGGTTTTAGGAGAGCCACAACTTTAGTTCTTATCAGCTTTTTAGGTATTCTATGCATTTTCAGGCATGAGTTAAAGAGGGACAGAAGCCACTAATGTGCAACCATTACAATACTAGAAATCTAACCGGCGCCCTCTGAGCCAATTCAATCCTCAATTTAACAATCGAGGATACCAAGTATAAGACTCTCTTCCCTTCCCTGATGCCGTTGTTAAGATGAAGCAGAAGCATTACGCTACATCTATCTTGAAAAATGCTACCAATGTAGGGCATTGCCTAAATGCTAGGGGAGAGTGTCCAAAATTTTACAAGAGCTCTGTTGTTGGTGCATAAGTCAGGAGAGCCTCGTCCCACTGCAGTATGTGGAAAGCCGTACATACAGAACCAGAACAAGTAAGGCAGATGATAACGAACAATGGGTTTTCTGATAATATCAAAAGAACCCAGTAAGAAAGAATATGAAGAAAAAAATCTCACTCGAGCCCAGACCACTGTAGATAAGATGGAGAGGATCCTAACCATATATCATAAGATTGATTATGGTTCGGCTTATAGACAGGAATCTGACGCCCTTCGTAGGATCATCTCTAATGGGGTAATGCCTAAGGAGCCCCAGGAAAGGGTCTCAAAGAGAGTCTTTAGCCGCCCAAAGCTGGTAGTCTTTCTCCTTATTATGAACAGTACCGTCCCTGGGAATAGCACCGCCCCTGGATTTTAAAAGAATCGAAAACCGGGGTAGTTTATAAATCTATATGTTCAGAAGAGGTATGCAAACCTCTCGACTACGACCTTAAGGAGGCGACTGCAAGCCCATAGACACAATGAAGGCATCCACCAATACTACATGGATGCCCACGACAATAAGCCGCAATTACGAGCACAAGACCTGATTAGGGACATAGAAATTATTCACTGTGACAACAATTACGGACGCTTGATAATAATTGCTTAGGCAGTGAACATCACTCTACAAAACCCCACATTAAACGTCCAGTTATCTTCGAATCATGTCCTCCACTCTAGTAGGAAATGTAGACCGTCACCACAGGACATAAACCCATGGGGGTTATGGTCTTACTTGGTGGGACAAAAAATCCATCATGGAACAAAGTGCCTGACTAGACGGGACAAAAACCCACTGTCCGAGTTACCACTCCCCGCCACATCTATCTCGCCTTATATACCGCTGTAAACCTTCATTGTAAATTGTATTACCCTAAAGGTGACCTTATGCTATTGTTGAAACAGCTGTCAGTATAAACGAATCAACATTCTGAAGCCTTTCGCATTTCCCTCCAGTGTTGGAATTTTGAGGAAAAAAGAAGAGACATAAAGTTAGAGAAATATACTAAAATTAAATCATTGACGCTACTTTTGCTTTAGCATTCAAAAGAATTTGCTTACGAGAAAGATACTGCACAAAAGGTTACAATATATATATATATATATATATACATATATATATGTATATATATATATACATATATATATATGTATATATATATATATGTATATATATATACATATATATATATGCGGAAAACCACCAAGGAAAAAGATTAACTGATGACCAAACGCTTTCGTCTGAATAGACGAAAGCGCTTGGTCATCGGTTTATCTTTTTCCTTGGTGGTTTTTCCGCATATTTAGAATCACGAGTTTATGTGATTTCTCATGCATATATATGTATGTATATGTATGTATATGTATATATATATGTATATATATATATATATATATATATATATATATATATATATATATATATATATGCTGGTACATTGTGACAACTTGATGAAGGTAGAAAAAGAAGTCCCGGGTCTAGTTCCGAGTTTCTGAGTTTATTCCTGACCGATTTTGCTCTATGCTTCTTCAGAGGAATGTGACTCTGGGGTGAAGCTGCCAGTATACATAGTATGAATAGGACCGCGTTCCCTCCTCAGAGGTGGGCTCCGTTTTGTTGTACAATAATTTACAATTTTTAATACAATGTACAATAATTTACAATTTTTAAAATAGTGTACAATAATCTACAATGTCTATGATGTAGCTATTAAAAATTTATTTTAGATACAGCTCCGGTGTGTTTGGAATGTTAACCGAGGGTGTAACAGTGTAAGTGAAGTGAATGGTGTAAAAATGCGGAAATCCCGAAAATTGTCACAAGATAAGCTATAATATAAAATAATATAAAGATAACATATCCAGACAAAGACAAAATGAAATAGAATAAAATAAGATAAAATTAAAACAATGTGATAATTTGAAGTGACGTGACATTATATCGCATATTGTTGTATGACATGATATGTTATCAAAATATATGGTATAATTTTACATACGGTATATATTGCAAATAATAAATGAATAATAGTATAAATAACATATTCAGACAGAATAAAAATTATAATAATAATGTGATAGTTTGAAGTGGGTAACGTTCTGTATGACACCTCATTGTATTTACTGTATGACATAAGATATAAATTAATTAATAAATAATAGTATACTTTATATATAAGATAATGCAATATGAACAAAAATGAAACATAATGAAGAATAATAATAAATAAATAAACAAATAAATGAATGAATAGATAAATAAATAAATGAATCTCATCGTATTTGTTGTGACATAAGATATAATTTAATAAATAGTCATATAAATTCTTACATAAAATAATGCAATGTAAACAATAAATTGAAACAATGAATAAATAAATACAAATAAATATCATTTATCACTATTTTTCATTATGTTTCATTTGTTTTGTTCATATTGCATTATCTTATGTATAAAGTATACTACAATCTATTAATATATATACATATATATATATATATATATATATATATACATATATATATATACATATATATATGTATATGTATACATATATATATACATATATATATATATACATATATATATATATGTATATATATACATATATATATATATATATAAACAGACAATATATATATATATATATATATATATATATATAAACAGACAATATATATGTAACATGTACTCACTGTAACCCAAGACACCTCTGAGGAAGCTCTTTGTCGGAAGGCTTTTCTGAATACGGGTGAATGGAATATATTACAATTCATGTACCACGGGAAAATGATGTCGGGGGAACAAGTGGTCTCTTCTGACATTCACCTTGTGGTGCAGTTGGTAATACACTAGGATTGAGATGGTAATATATCATGCAGCGTAGGGTTCGTGTATCGTAGGCAGAGCTATTTTATCATAATAAGAAATAAACGTTTGTGTATATTTCGTCGTTGAAATGTATACTGTAGTATATTACGGTTGAAATCTTAACCCAATTTGACCAGGTAGCGCTTTTTGTATTTTTCTATTTTTCATAGTATTTTATTCAATTGTCCTGGTAGCTTCTGGAGTAGAGTCATGAGTGAGGAGGTCCTATTTAGGCCAATATTTATTCCTGAGCTAAATAAAAGTATAAGATATTGTCCAGAGAAAGGCTGTATTGAAAAGGTCAAAACACAAAGCATTTCGGTAAGCATGTTGCTTATGATTAGATTGCTAAATGGTCAATGAATAATCTTTGTACCTGTACATGTCTTATAGAATTTGGTCTCGGACAAATAAAGAACTCTCTAAATTTAATTAAATCATGCAAGAGATACAAGTAATTATCTGTTCTTACTTTTTAGCTTCACGGTTTGATTTTGTATTATTATTTCACCTATATGTGTTCATCATATTCCAGTTGGATGTCATTGTGCACTTGTGACTAGTGCAGACTTTTTAACTCTGTTGACATGGATCAACTAAAAGACTACATTATAATTTCTGTAGTTAGCAGTGATC
>NC_134784.1:45660335-45667835 GCF_046742065.1 Oratosquilla oratoria | reverse complement strand
CAATAATAAAGACAAGAAATTTATTTAAGTGTCATCTACAAGATCCCCTCTAATAAATGTGAGAAGGGTTTTTATAGCGAGAGTCACAGAAGCCTTCCAAACAGAATAAGAGAACACAAGGGGGTCTTGAGAAACCACTGCTTCTCAAATTCGCTGGTATATCACGTAGATAAAGAAGGCCATATGCCCAAATACCAACGGGCAAAAGTGGTAAGCAAAAACTTAGCCAAAGAACAGAGGAAAGTGACTGAAGCCCAGTACATAGCTACCGAGGACAACATAAATCAGATATTAGGCTACTTAAAAGGGTCAAAAGTCACAACAAAATAAGTAGCTATTAGGAGCTACCCCAGGACGGCACTGACCTTGTTCGGTGGGGAAATGCGTGGTGATCTATTGTACGGCGAGTTTCTCACTCACAACATTCACCACTCCGCCCTTACATCTAACACTCACGGCAGTATTCTCATTCTACATTTCCACATTATCAGACAACAACACACAAAATATGTTTATTGGAATTTGAATTGTATTAGTTTTTAATTGATTACTTTATTGTATGTCTGTGCCCAACCTCCCGCGTCCCTTGGAATCGGGTATCAATGTATACAGTCAGCTTCGAACCAGAGTACCATTCCCCTGAAAAAGCTCAAAGAGAAACAGGCCGGTGTCTTCTTTTACCTTCCTCAACATGACACAATGTCCATCCATCCATCCATCCATCCATCCATCCATCCATCCATCCATCCATCCATCCATCCATCCATCCATCCATCCATCCATCCATCCATCCATCCATCCATTCATCCATCCATCCATCTATCCATCCATCCATCCATCCATCCATCCATCCATCCATCCATCCATCCATCCATCCATCCATCCATCCATCCATCCATCCATTCATCCATCCATCCATCCATCCATCCAAACATACATACATACATACATACATACATACATACATACATACATACATACATACATACATACATACATACATACATACATACATACATACATACATACATACATACATACATACATACATACATAAATACATACATACATACATACATACATACATACATACATACATACATATACATACATACATACATACATACATACATACATACATACATACATACATACATACATACATACATACATACATACATACATACATACATATATGCATATATACATACATACATACATACATACATTCATACATACATATGAATATGCACATTTATGTATATGTACCTACACTCCAACCTACAATACTTACCCTCCTAACTTCGATGATACTTTTTCAAGTTTTATACCCCCTAACTTCTTGTGATTGTGGGGAGGACCTATATGTGAAGAGGTCGAAGCCAAGAGGGGTCTACTGCGATGGAAGTCCTTTTGTCATACACTAGTATTAATACATATATTGCCGCAGGGCAAGTGGCAAACACCGGTAGGTTCAGCAGATTGAACCTTAACTATAGTATTGTATACATGGGAGGAGATTGAATTTTAATGCGTAACACTGACACACGCAATTATTGTTAGTTAACATGAATAGAATTACCTAATTTTATGAATCATCAACCCATTGTTTGTTCTAGCAAAGGCTTTTATCGCAATGCAAAACTGAAAATGTTCTTAACATTTACTCCCAGCACATGCCTTGGCTGTTTTTATATATACGGTTGCAGCTTAGCGTCTTAGCGTCTCCCTTATTTAAGACGGACAATTTTCAGGCATTCGCTTCTGGGTTCATAATAATTCAGTGTTCTTCTGAATTATAATTTTTTTAACTGTAAAGGTTTACTCTGCAAAGATTACGGTTATCAATAAGATACTAAATAGAACAAACATAAAAAAAAAACATATGGGATGGAGTTTTATATGAAAAGATGGAAATACTCATACAATATCTGATGACTGTGAATTATAGCAAGAAATGTTACATGAAATGAGTAATACTACATGAAAAAAGAAAGAAAGTTTGTAAATGGGTCAAATGCATTTCGAGGAACAGCACTCTCAGAATTCCTTTTTCTAGCAAATATACTCGTACAGGAATATGACTACCTTATTACCTCATTCCCTAAAATACTTCTTTGTAAAGAAATACATATCTATACTTTACAATTTTAGTGTTTATTCAATAATGTAGTGGTCAAACTTTGATATCTATTCAATCACGCTTTAGGTGACTTCTAATAGATAAATTGATACCACCCTCTAGAATTGAAGGGATTTTACAGCCATCATTTCACCTGCTTTATTGGGACTATTTTTATATGACATACATAAACACACACAATAATATTCATATACAAGTAAAAGAAAGAAGAAAATATGGAGGGTTGGGAGGAATGTCATAATAAAGACTATTTGGGTAACACCTTGTTGAATATTGCAATGGAAAATATAATGGCCCAGTAACTAAAAGATTACCTGAGTCAATGACACTTGTTGTTTGCCAAAGAAATAGACGTTATTGATCAATGAGGTATCTATGCACCAGAAGAATAAGTGACCATGAATCTCTTGAACTTTAATTTGAAGATGTGGAAATAGAAGGTGAGGATCATACGCCAGGAAGCATGAAGCTGCCCTATGCACTTGGACTGTTGTGGAGTCGGAGAGGAGTGCGGAATTTGAACCCACAACTAAGCAGATGCATGACTAGCACGCTTCTTCAGAGAATCTATTATGAGAGCGGGTAGAAATGCTAGAAAATAAGAGCTAGAATCTTCTTTTGTACAACTAGTTTTGTATTAAATAAAATCTTCCGAAGTTATATTCATATTTTATATGTACATAGCCAGACTCGGCTATCGCCAAGCCTCTATCTGGGGTCCATCAGAATGCTAAGTCACCGCCCTACCTATTGCACCATCAATAACATCCAAAAGAGCAAGAACCTGGTACGGTCTGATACCCTAGGAATGAAAGTGACCACCAGCTGCCCTCCGATACATTTCGTTCCACTCTGCTCCCGATGCCACCCGTGAAATACAGTAGCATATGACCAGTATTTTTGATTGCTTTGCCATTGTAATCATATGAAACAAATCACTCGTAACAGTAAAGTCTTTCAAATAATCAAACCCGGCCATCCCCAAACCTCGATCCGTGGTCTTTCAAAATGCTAGGCCACTGCACTTCCTATTGCATTATCATTGAGCATTCAAAAGAGCTAGAACCTGGTATCGCCTTATACCCTAGGAATTAAAGTGACTACCAACTGCAGCGTCATGTAAACAATAATTGGCTGATCTTCCACTTTCCTCCACTCACACTAACCATCCTCAATCCCCTTCTCATCACCCTTGCTTTCAGCTTCCGTAACCCCTCCCCATCTATGTACACCTTGAACAACCACTGTGAATTTACACAAACCTGGTGCAAACCCATCTTCACCTCAAATCCCTTATCTTTACCATTACTAATTCTAACACCAGCTCTACTACACAGCTAAAACCTTTTGACTGCTCTTAAAACAATTTCACTGTCCTATATATTGCAACTCCTACCATTATGCATTCCTTTCGACTCTGTCACATGCTTCTTCCAGATCCATAAACGCCTCAAAAACATCCCCAATTTTTTGCCAAAAATTCTTGTATGTTTGCCTTACTCGAAAAAAATGGATCTGCGTATCCTTTAGTTTTCATAATCTCACATTATTCCTCCCCAGTTACTCTCAGTTCCTCATCAAATTCCCTCAATTAACATCCTCTAATATTTATTTACAACTACATTCAACAGACTACTCTTTCTAAAAACACTACAATATTTTTTGTAGTTTCTTTGTAAAGTGGAACTATACAAGTACTCATCTAGTCCTGCGGTATATTTACCTTCTTTAGACACACAATAAAAATTTTTACTAGCCAATACATTATAACAGTTCCTTGCTTTGTCGGCTACTCCATATGACACTCACGCAACCTAGGCGTCTTACAGTTTTCATTAGATGCAATGCTTATTGTATCACATCTTTATCTATAGTTACGTCATTTCTTCTTCTATCACAGTCATTTCCCTAGCAACTCCCACTCCTAAATGCATCCCTCCCTAATCTCCCTCATATTCAATAAATTCTCTGAAATACTCTACCCGTATTTCCTTGCCGCCTTTGTTTCTATTAACATCTATCCATCTACATTATTTTATTCTCTACCTGATTCATCTATCTCGGCCTACATACCATCTTCACTCATTTTATTTTTCCTTCCTTGAAACATATCCATTTTTTTCTACTCCTGTTCTTTCCCCCCACCGATCATTCCTTACAAATTTCTCTCATCCTCTTGTATTCTTCCTCTCTCTCGTTCTTATTCAAATTGTCAGCTTTCAACATTTTTCTATCTTCCTTTTCCTGTTTTTTTTTTATTTCATCTGTTCTCAATTTCCTATCTGCGAAAGACTGATGTGACAATCTCCAGAATCTCTCCTCTGAAAATATGAGCATTTAGAACTACCTCGTTCATTAACATTCTGACAGTAACCCTTCTCTCCATCACCCTTTCTCATTTGTACCTATGCTTGCTATCTCCTTAAACACTTTGTTTGTTATCATCAACTTCTTTTCTAAACACCTCTCCAACATAATCTCTCTACTATAATTCTTACAGAGAACCCCAAACCTCCCTTCTATTCTATTTCCTCACCTCCTACTCTAGCAATGAACCCTCCCAAAACCATTACATTTACATTCCTCCCAAAAAATCTGAACACTAATTTGAATCGATTCAAAAAGTGTCCATTTCATTTTCATTTTTATCACTACCAGGACCGTATACATTCACAAAAGCCCACATATCTAATCCAAATTTTACCTTCACCCACATTACCCTATAATACACTTCCCTTCATTTAACTACGCATTTTCATATCTCATCATTTACGTACAGAGCCACTCATTCCTTCCGTCGCCCTTTCATCACTCCGACATCCTTCCACATCCAGAACCTCAAACTCGCCCTCCCCTTCAATTTATTTCCCTTAATGCTTACACATTCATCTTTCTTTTTATAAACAAACTGCCAACCTCTCCTCTTTTATTCTCGTCTGTACGGTACCCACACACATTTAATGGTCTAGTTACTAAGATTCTGTTTGAACTTCTGGTCCCAAATTCTTATATAATTTGATTTTTTGTTGGAAGAACATACAGAGAGTAGGATCTATAGTCTTATCACCCCGTCCTATTTAGGCGCCTTTTACGGCACGCAAGATGTTGAAGTTCTCCTCCAATACACTATCACAAGGGAATCCATGAGAGATAAAGTCATGTATGTGGTAAAATAAAGTAAACAACATAGAAGAATAGGAGATAAATGATGTGTACCTCTGGTCCGTAGGGATGCCACAAAATAGTCAGTAATGTATTTGCTGCTGTTACTATGCAGTCAATATCTCACTAAGCAGTAATATAGATTAGATAATTTAGAAGTAGTTAAAAAAATTGTATACAAAGGAAGAAAGAATTTTACTCCAAGCTAATGTTTTTATGAGAAAAAAAAACGATATAGACAATGTTATGATATTACAGGAGACTCAAGATAATGAAGAGTGTTGTCGACCGAGTGCTATTTTTTTTTTTTTATCTGAATTTTGAAACGGGAGGAAATACGAGATGGTAATTCTAAAGGGCACTGATATAATCAATAATGAGTTCTAACTTAAAATTCAAAATTGTCTAGGATGTGTATAACAGATGGTTTTGGTCTGATTAGATATAGATTTATAGGTCATGAGCAAGCGCGCATTGTGCTCCTACCCTCCTATTAAACCTATTTTACTTTGTTCTTGGGTTGCTTTCTACATGAAAAAAAATTAAACTTATTACTGGGATGACGTATTTTGCTGCTATTTGCTTTCAGTAAAACTAGCTATATCATATTTTTGGTGAAAACTTAAATTTCAGTTATCTCTTCTCTATCCTTGCATCCATCTTTTGTAAACACGCTTCCCAGATACTTAACACACTGTGCTTCTTTAACATATTCATTTTCAATCATTATTTCTGCAATGCCATAATTTCCTTTTGTGACGATTAGTATTTCAGTCTTTTGAATTTTAATGCTTAGCCCCGCCTCATTAAAGCATCTTTTCTAATAATTTGGGGCTTTTTCTAACTGTAATCTTTCCTTACTTCAGCAGGCAATGTCATCTGCATACACGAGCATATCTCCATCCCCTTCTCCCTGATCTCCTGTTCTCTTTTTATACTTTTTAATAATGCTATCCATATATACTATGAATAATAATGGGGTCAGCACACTTCCTTGTTTCACTCCTGTTGTTATATCAAACCAATCATCTTTCTCATAACTAGTACTAACAAGGCACGAACACGTCTCATATGTACTTTCTATGGCTTTCTGCAGTTTGCCTGTCATTTCATACTCCTCCACAAAACATTTCAATAATTTGTTTCTTGGAACGGAGTCAAATGCTTTTGCTAAGCCTATAAAAGCACAATACAATTTTTATTTATACTCCCAGCATTTTCCATGATCATTCTTAAGATAAAAATGGAGTCAGATGTACTTCTATCTTTTCTATATCCAAACTGTTCTTCTCCTAGCTTTGGCTCTATCACTGTTCTTGCTCTCTTTTCTATGATTTTTTCATAAAGTTTAGCTACTTGATTGATGAGAGAGATACCTCTACAATTACCATAGAAACCTGAGTCGCCTATAGACCAGTAATATAATGGTCTTGCCCCAACTTTGTGGAATAGTTTCTTCTCTCCAGGCCTTGTTATATATTGTCAATATCTTCTCTTTTAGGACATCACTTCCCTCCTTTATCAGCTCGATCGGTAAGGCATCACATCCCGGTGCTTTATAGTTTTTCATCTTCTTCAGGGCTTCTTCAAGATCGTTTCTTATTGTTTCGTCATCTTGGTCTTGTCTCTCATCAACGTCATCTTCGTTCTCTATATCTTCATCTATGTCTTCATAGTCCACAATACAGGACTTGGAAACGGCAAATTAGATTTTTCATGGGGATTGATAAGGAGAGATACATCGAAAGAATTGCTGAGGGTGCCGAGGGCCATTTAAATGCCAGGAAAAGGTAAATGTTTTGTGCACTTCTTCGAGGGCATGGCAATAAGCCAATTTCTCATATTCAGCTCTAACTGAAATAATGGAAATTTAGAGATCGAAGCATACCTTACCAGCAAATTTGTACTCTAACGCATTATATCTTGATTATTCATTTGCAATATCTATTACCATTGAAAAAACAGAAAATATTTAACTATCTTGAAATACAAGATGTCCAACAGATCTAAATATTAGTATGATTAAATTGTTTCTACCAAAAACGCTTGAAAAAAGCCAGATTATGATGGTGATATCATCAGTCTATGATATTAGGGCAATTAATAGGAATATAGAATGGGAGGGAAAAGATTCTGGTGAATAACTTCAACAATGATAGAGAAAATAATTATGTAACTATCATGATAACTATGGG
>NC_134784.1:45637835-45650335 GCF_046742065.1 Oratosquilla oratoria | reverse complement strand
CTATTCGATTTTCATCACTTTCAAAGATATTATTTGTTATTCACCCTGTTATTCGGTAGACCCCATGCTTCCGATGAGCCAACTTATTCAAGTTCTGAAGGTTATTTTCTCTTAGTATGGTATTTTGCACTGCCAGGTTTCTACCTCTCAATTCACAATATTATCTGTAAAGGAGGAATGAAATGCTTGTAGAGTTTCTTTTCTATCTTGAATATCGGTTACACGACGTGCTTCTCAGAAGTCCACTTTATAAATCCCGTGAGAACACGCATTATTACGTCCCAGGTAAGTTCTGCAATGACGTCATGATTTTTTTAGTCTGACGACATTTAACTTTATATCTAAAATCCTCCCGTAAGGGCGTAATCTTACAATCGTAAACCAATTGAATTTTTTCCTCCTCCACCTTTTTTCCAGTCAGATTCGTTGTTACAACTCTATATGCAATATTGTATACTCAAGCAATCTCAAGTCGCTGCATAGCTTACTTAGGTTACATGTCAGGAAAATACGTCATACAGGCTCCCGGCCATTTTTATAATCTTCACCTACGAACTGTTGTTTACCAAACACCCAACTCATAAAAATGAAACCTCAACATCTACCCCACTTTCTACTCATGTCTTTCTACCAGCCTCTTACACTACCTGTGCACCAACAGAAGATGGAGAAGACAGGGAAAAGGACAGACTGTAGGGAGATCTACAAGATCTGGTTGATAGAATACAAAAGCATGATTTACTACTCGTGTTTGGTGATATGAATGCAAAAGTGGGAAAAGAAAGTTTTTGACCAGTAGGGTCTCAGACTAGCATATTTTGCAGAGGCGAATATCAATGATCATAGGCGGAACATGGTTCCCATACAAGAACATCCACATGTATACAAGTAAATCCACATATGGCAGAACTAGGAATCAAATTGATCACGTACTGGTAAATTCAAAACACGGAGGAGGCCTGCAAGATGTGCGGTGTTATAGACGCTCAGACTGCAGCACAGATCATCTACCATCTACTACGAACTGCAAAAGTAAAAGCTCGACTTAATTTAGAATTTAAGATGTGTAATGAACCACAAAGAAAACTAGAGACTGAGAGAATAAAGTAGCAAGAAATAAGTACTCACTACCAACTGGAAATCAGAAACAGATACGAGGTGTTAATGATGACAGAGGAGGAGGCGGACATAGAAAAAGAAGCAAAAATGCTGAAGGAATGCATAATCACATCGGCAGAAGAGATTATTGGGTATAAGTAGAATAATAGAAGAGAGGAATGGTATGATGAGGAGTGTGCAAGTGCTGTTGAGTAGAGAAAGAAAGCAAGACAAAAGTGACAACAAATTTGGAGTGAGGAAGATAAAGAGGATTTCGTGCAAAAGAGGAGAGAAACAAAGAGAGTCAAAATATGGAAGAAAAGAGAACTTATGAAAAATATGGACAAAATCGAAGCACTAAAAAGAGAAGGAAAGATAAGAGAAATATGCTATGATCAAGAAAGTCAGAAACGGGTATAGATTCAGAGTAAATATGGTAAAAACCAAAATGGAGCCATAGTAAATAAAAAATAAGACATCTTAAGCTGCTGGGAAAATTTATTAAAGAACTTTTGAATAGACCAGAACCAGATACACTATATGAGGAAGCAAATAATGGTAATAGTAATGAGACAGAAGTAATGGAACCATAAAAGAACAGAAGAATAATTAATAATAATAAAGCACCTGGGGAAGATGGAGTAGTGGGAAAACTACTAAAGGCAGGAGGAGAGTACCTGAATGATAAAGTTTACCAACTTATTTTAAGAATATGGAGAGAGGAAAAGGTACTAAGAAAATGGAAAAAAAGAAATCATTGTACCAATACTGAAGAAAGGAGACAAAATGGTATTTGGACATTACAGAGGCATTACACTATCCTGTGTATACAAAAGTTTTGCAAAAATACTTTATAGGACTCCCTAAACAAATGAAATATTAGGCGAATATCAATGTGATTTTAGAGGTGGAAAATCAACAACAGACCACTTGTTTATGATCAGACAGATACTGGAGAAGAGCTGGGAGTTTAATATAAATCTCTGGCATATGTTTGTAGATTTCAAACAAGCATATGACAATGTACACAGATCATCCATGTGGAAAATCCTCAGAGAAATTGGAACACTAATTATAATTGTAAGCTTAGTGAAAGCAACGTATAAAGCATAGGAAAGAGTTGGCAACAAAAAGACGGCAACAAAAAGACGGCAACTATTCAACCTACTACTGGAAAGAGTAGTAAGAGCAGTGGAAAGAGATAATGTTGGAGTGGAATTCGAGTCTAGGAGAGTGAATATATTGGCGTATGCCGACGACGTCAACTTAATAGATGGGACCATCGATGGAATAAAAGGCATGTTTGGAGGTTTTTAAGAGACTGCAAACCGAGTTGGGCTGCTGGTGAATACTAAGAAGACAGAGTTAATGCATATAACCAAAATTATTAACAGAGAACACATTGACATCAGTGATGTGAGACATAAAATGTGTAGAAACTTTATGTATCTTGGATCAATTGTAACATATAAAATCCTGATAGACACTGAAATAAAACCAAGAATTGCAGCACCCAACCGATGTTATTGCAGCCTCCAAAAGACCCTGAAAAGAAGGAACATATCAAAAAAGATCAAACTAAGAATATTTGATACAATAACACAACTCAGTCTTTTATAGGGATGCGAAGCCTGGAGCTTGATTAAGAAAAAAAAAAGTATTTTGTGTTTTAAAACGGTTTACTAACGAAAATATTGGGCCCGGTATTCGATGAACTAGACCAAGAATAGAGAAGGCATTATAACAAAGAATTACGAGAAATATCAGGCCAAACAAATATCGTGAACCCCATAAAGTCAAGGCGACTGCAGTATGATGGGCATATGGCAAGAATGGACCAGGAAAGAATACCAAAGAGAGTGATGAAGAACGGTATGGTAGAACGAAGACAATTCCGAGGAAGACCACACAGAAGATGGATGGACAACATGAAGGAGGACCTGGACAGGACTGGAGCACATGTCCGTGAGTGGATGATAGTGACACAGAACCGTAGAGACTGGAGGCAATTGGTGCTAGCAGTGCGGGGTAAACAAGTGCCCCGACCACCTCCGGAGTGAGTGAGTGATACCTAGATACCTATTTCTAAAGATATTTTTCATTCCCCAATTTACTGCTACTCTTAACCCTATTGAATTCCATTACCTTACATTTACCAACATTTATTCTAAATACATACCTATCATGGAACTTAACAAATTCCATCACTATCTACCTCAGAAGCTACTTTGACCCACACACCAACACAGTTTCATCAGCAAACAACAACTGCCTCACCTCCCACTTCACTCCAGCATCTCTAAACATCTCCAATACCCTACACTTCACCCGCGCATTTACCTACCATACCACCCCTTTCATGTGAACCTTGAACAATCATGTTGACATAGCATAATCCTGGCGCAGCCTCACCTTCATCTCAAACCACTCACTCTCACCATTCCCATTCCTATCACAAGCTCCACCACTCATGGAAAAGCTTTCCCCATATTCCTTGTATTTGCAACACCTCCCACAATGCCTTCCTTTCAATCTACCTATCAATCTATCTATCTATCTATCTATCTATCTATCTATCCATCTGTCTATCTATCTTTCTTTCCCTATTATAGGGGAAAAGCCAGTCAAGGCACGCACCTACACTGCCCATTCCACTCTTATCCATTACCTATTGTTTCCCTCTCATCTCAGCCCCTTGTGCAGAAAGGTTCATCCTTGTTTCCTGCTCACTGCCTGGTCAGAAACGCATCTACAGCATGGCCCCTTCACTTACACGACGACACTCCCTCCTCGTTCCCTCAAGCGGAAAATAAAGAAGACTGGTAGAAATTCCGTAGGACAGTGTTCAAATATCCTCCATACACAACCACTCTCAAATCACATTCATCCCCTGCCTTCTACCTTCCCTTCTCAACAGGCATTCCCCTCTTCCTCAAAGCTCCTTTCACTCCATCCATTCATCTATTTGTTGTTGTTGTTCTTCAAGTTCACTCCATCCATCTCTGTTTTCCACATTCATTTGTTAATTTTTCTTCGCCCAGTACTTCCATGTGCCCAAACCAATCGTTCATTAGCTCTACATGTCAGCTTCCTTCCTACATCTGCTCTCCTCCTTATCTCCTTATTTCTCGCTCTATCCAAACCTGTAATTCCTACCATACTTGTCAGATGCTTTGTTTCAAACACGTTAAACTTCTCTTTTCTATCTCTATTAAATTCCAAGTTATCATTCCAGAAAATGCCGTTGACACAATCACGCTTTCAGATCAACTTTTCTTTGTATCCATTCCCAGGTGTATGTTTCATACCAGGCATTTCAATTTCAATGTAATGGTAACTACGAAAGTTTTTGCTGTAGTAGTAACGTACAGTAATTAAAATAACACCATTGATAATATATTTTGTGATATGTGCAAAAAATCCCCTTCTAATAGTATTAGCATTCTAACAGTATATTACTTTTGAAGGCTTACTGCATTGCAAGGTTGTAGCAAGTGAATTTATTTGACTTAGTGGTAATTCCTGCTTTGAAATGGACCTTAATTTCCTGTTCTTATTGAACTCTTCCACTCTTCCAGAATAAAGCTTTCTAATGTTTGAGCAACAGTAATATTATCATTGAAACTGGCAACAGCAGTATGGAATTAAAAAAGAATAACAAGCATTTTGTTTATATATTTGAAAAAGTCTTATTCATATAGCCTTGCACATATGTTATATGCTTTTGTTATCATTTGCTAGTGTACAATGATTACACATATCACTAGATATTCTATTGTTGTCTCTCCTTGTATAATTCTGTGATATGTAGTTCTGTGCTCAATTTAGATTTATTAATAGGTATGAGCTCTAGAAGTATTCATAATCCTTTAAAAAACGAATAAATGAATATACAATAAAATTAAATTTAAAAAAACATGAATATACATATACGGTGCATGATGATAAAAAGATATGGGTGATACTACCCATCATGGGAAAAGTACGTCCTTGAAGATATATTTAGATACCCTCCATTTAGTAATAAACAAAGCATCATTTTGCCCTTTTTTATTATATAGCCCTCCCCTAAAAATAGTAGGATGTTACCCACCAGAGGCTCATCCAACTAGGTAAGTCAAAAGTTGTTGTTGTTGGGGGGGGGGGATACTGTTGCCGATATAGCATTCTGGGAGTTTACAAAAGAGAATAGTCTTATTTGTTTTCCCAACCATCACGGAAAAATTACGGCCATCCATTGAGTTTGAGCGATATTTCATTGGGAAAAGCGATGGTGATGGAGAGTCCAGTCATGGTTGTGGGTTTGCAAGGAAGCACTTCAAGGCAGGGGGTATCATCAAAATTGCGGAGTTTTGGGAATCTGTCGAAACACTCAAGTATATAACAGGAATTGAAATAGTTATGATAGACTACAATCTTCCCAATGGATATTGTATTCAAAGCGCAGAAAAAAAAGGTCAATACTTTCAAGACCAGTTATCATTGTTGTCTTGTTTTGGAAGGTAGAATATCACCAGTAACATTAATTCAGTGGACTTATATTGTTTTTCATTACATTGCTGGTGTATACCAATTTTAGATAAGAAAATAGTGCTATTCCGTGATTGCAAAAGCATGGTAACTTTTGATAAAGTAGGTTAAAGTGAATTAATATTAATTATGAACTACATGAATAATGAATATTTTTTTTTTACTATTTAATTGAAATTTCGTACACAAACTATTTATTTTTTCTTACTTTACAGGCATAATTATAAGATGTTACATAAAAATAAACAAGCTAGATTTAAATATATTTAGTAAGTTAAAATAGATTAATGTTAAGTGTTAAATATATTTACTTTTTCATTGTATAATAGTATATATAATAACTTCGTACATAAACTATTATTGTTTTTACTGCGTTTTTCTTCCTTCGCGTAAACCAGTTTAAATTGCTGCATAGCAAAAATGCATGCCCTAGACTATTTAGACACCGTTTTTTTATTTTTCTAACTACTTAGTTATATATTACTCATTTATTCTTAACTACAGCGATTTTACACATACTGACAAACTTTGATTAATTGGGGGGGGGTGATGATTTTTCTGCACCAAAAAAATATTAGTTAACGAAATCAACGGTGAGGCTCTGAACATGGGTACTTTCACTGATGACGACTTGGTGCAAAACATTGGACTTAGACTCAAGTTATCAAAATGGAAAAACCATTTTAAGACTTGGATCAAGGAGTATTTGAATCATAATTAGGTATAAGTGTATATGTATATGTATATGTATATGTATATGTATATGTATATGTATATGTATATGTATATGTATATGTATATGTATATGTATATATGTATATGTATATGTATATGTATATGTATATGTATATGTATATGTATATGTATATGTATATGTATATGTATATGTATATGTATATGTATATGTATATGTATATGTATATGTATATGTATATGTATTTGTATGTGTATGTGTATATGTATATGTATGTGTATATGTACATGTATATGTATATGTTTATGTATGTGTATATGTATATATATATATGTATATATATATATAATATATATATATATATATATGTATATGTATATGTATATGTATATGTATATGTATATGTATATGTATATGTATATGTACATCATATGCATATGCATATGTATATCATATGTATATCATATGTATATCATATGTATATGTATATGTATATGTACAGGGGTTGGACAAAATAATGGAAACACCTAACCTTTTGGCATCATAATCTTTGAACATGTTTTAAACAATCAAAACTTGACATATATTTAATTTTTTTTTTTTTTGTATATTATTGTTGCTATTTTAAATATTTATCTAAAATAAGTGTTTTTTTCAGATATTAAAAGAAATTGGTCCGACCCCATAAAAATGACAGACCTCTCGGACTTTAAAAGAGGCCAAATTGTTGGCGCTCGTATGGCAGGCGCTAGTATAACGAAAACTGCTGAATTGCTTGGTGTTTCAAGAGGTACTGTCTCAAAAGTAATGACTGCCTTTGAAAGAGAAGGAAAAACGTCCTCAGCAAAGCACAGGTCTGGCCAAAAATTGAAGATATCTGAGAGAGACCGTCGGACTCTAAATTGAATTGTTAGAAAGGATCGTAATACCACGGCATCTAAAATCACTGCAGGGCTCAATGAACACTTACAGAACCCAGTTTAAAAAAAAAAAAAAAAACTGTTCGTCGGGAGTTGCACAAATTTGGATTCCACGGAAGAGCTGCAAATAGAAAACCTCTGCTCTCAAAGACAAATGTTTCAAAGCGTTTAGAATGGTGTAGAAACCACCAGCATTGGTCCCTCGAGCAGTGGAAAAGTGTGATTTTCTCTGACGAATCATCGTTTTCCTTATTTCCGACCTACGGCCGAGTGTACGTTTGGAGACAGCCGAAAGAAGCGTTTCATCCAGACTGCCTTCTCCCAACCGTAAACCATGGCGGGGATTCTCTGATGATCTGGGGTGTTATTTCTTGGAAATCCGCCGGGCCTATGGTTTACCTTCATGGAAGAATTAACAGCCGAGCCTATTTAGGAATTTTGGGCGACCAAGTTCATCCTATGGTTCAAGAACTGTTTCAGGAGGGAAACGCCATGTTTCAAGATGATAATGCCCCAATCCATACAGCTAGAATTGTTAAATAATGGCATGAGGAACATTCTAATGAAGTTGAGCATCTCATCTAGCCACCACAATCCCCAGACCTCAACATTATTGGGTCTTTATGATTGATTTTAGAGAATCAAGTAAGAAGTTGATTTCCGCCGCCATCATCTCTAAAAGAACTGTAGAGTTTTTTAACTGAAGAATGGGTTAAAATTCCTTTGGAAACAATCCACAATTTGTATGAATCAATACCTTGGAGAATTGAGGCTGTAATTGCCGCAGAAGGTGGACCTACACCATATTAAGATATATTTTGTTGATTTTTCAAGGTGTTTCCATTATTTTGTCCATGTATATGTGTGTATGTATATGTATATGTATATGTATATGTATATTTATATGTATATGTATATGTATGTTATGTATATCTGTATTTATATGTATATATGTATATGACAATGTACATTGAATAGCTCTCACTCTAGGACTCGAGGACTTGGATGAGCGATTGCTTACTTCAAAGGAAGGAGGTTATATATGTACCAAACGTGATCGTAGAAAAGAAACGATCTTTATTGGATTAATACATATACCAAAGTCCTAGTCTCCCCTCGCTGGGGTTGGTATTGGGTGGGAGCACATATCTTCCCAAACTGCGTCACTAACTTTGTTAATCCATTCTCTGATCCTGCTACAAGCGCAGTGTCGTTAACAAACAACAACTGGTTTATATCCCTTTTTCTCCCTCTTCTTTAACCATCTCCAATCGCCTGCCCATTACCCTGCCATTTACTTCTTGCACAACCCCATCCATGTATAAATTGAACAGCCTTGGTGACATGACACATCATAGTCCCACCTTTACATAAATACACTCGTTCTCTCCATTTCTAACTCTAACATACGCTCTACTATTCTCATAACAACTCTTAACTGCCATTAATAGCTTTCTGCCTATCTCTTATATCTGCAATTCCTACCACGGTGCCTTCCTGTCTACCCTGTCATTATGTGCTTACGGTCAGTGTGCCATCGAATATAAATAAATACTGTCCAAGCAGGTTCAAGTCTTGGATATTAAACAACATGAAGAAAAAAAAATCTATACTTTTAAAGTAAGAACCCTCTCAGACGACCATAGGTTGGAGAGTTTAATGGAAGAACTAGACAACATCAAGTGGGACATCGTAGGAAATAGTGAAGTCCGAAGAGTGGAAGAAAAGTCGATACAATTACAAGATGGTCACCATCTATTCGACTATAAAGGTAAAGACAAAGAAAGATCTAGTGAAGTAGGATTTCTGATAAACCGAGAGGTTGCTGGTAACATAGTCAAGTTTAGTAGTTTATCAGACAGTGTAGCTTGGATTGTGATTAGGCTGTGTAAAAGGTACACTCTAAAATAGTTCAGGTTTATGCACCAACTTCACAGAGTTCAGACGATGAAATTGAGTCCTTATATGATGATTTCAGTCAGATAATGCATGAAGAGTAAGGCGACTTTAATGCTAAAGGGAGGAAGAAGATGGGAGATGAGTCGTGCATTGGGAATTTTGGAGTAGGTGAAAGAAACGATAGATGTGAGATGTTAGTCAATTTTGCAGAGAACTACAACATGAGAACAATAAACACTTTATTCCAGAAGCGTGTAGGTCGTAAATAGACGTAAAAAATCCAAATAAATCAACAAAGAACGAAGTAGACTTCATATTAAGAGATGAGAGCAAGAGCGTCAGCAATGCTACGGTCATAAATAAAGTCAACATAGGTAGTGACCTTAGCATGGTAAGTTGCACAGCTAAATTAATTTCAGAGCTGAGAGAAATAAACTAGTTTTAAAAAAGAAAATAAGCCTTACGATGGTTAAGCATAATAATAATAAGTTTCAGTTAGAAATTAAAAATAGATTCGAAGCTCTAAGGACTACAGAGGACACCGTCGAGGATATGAATTTGAATTATAAGAATATCATTAGGATATCGGCAGAGAAAGTAAGAAGTACAACAAGTATTAGAGAAAACAAATACTCCAAAGCTACAAATTACCTAATTAAAAGAAGAAGGACCATGCAGATTTAAAACAGGAGAGACGAAATAGAAAGAGGAGAACTAAAGAAGCTCATCAACAAAAGGCAGAGATCAGAGAAAAGAAAAAGAAACATAAAGGAAATAGAGGAATCTATTCGGAAAGGTAATAGCAGGGACAGAGTGCAGACATGCTGTAGCAAGACAGCAAATTATATGTTTGAAAGATAGAAATAGAGATCATTATAAGCAGAGATAGAATGGTAAAATAAGTAGAAGAATTTTACCAAGAGCTTTACTCATCAAAGACCGTAGTTGAGTCAGTAAATTCATCTGTAGACGTTAGTAGTGTACCATAGATTACAAAGGAAGACGTAGAATTTGCTCTGAAAATATGAAACGGGGAAAAGCACCCAGGGAAGATGGTATATCGATAAATTTCTTGAAGGACGCATGGAAAGAAGTTCATATTAAGTTAGCTCAGTTGTACACCCAATGCATACGTCATGCAATCGTTCCTGAATTCTGATATAATGCTATACATGGTTTTAGATGGAAACCAGTCAAGAGAACAGGTAGGGTTTAGAAGCTGATATTCGACTGTAGATTACTTGCAGAAAACGACAACAAAATACAATACACCTCTTTAGCTTTTGTAGATTACGAGAAGGCTTTTGTCTCAGTAGAACAAATAGTAATACTGAACTTGCTACGCAAGCAGGGTAAAAACAAATAGATCGTAATGATTCTAGAAAAGGTGTATGCGAAAGGTACCGCTGTAATTCGACTACACACAGAAAAGATCAAGATCGAGAAAGGAGTACGGCAAGGCGACACAGTTTCACTCAAATTATTTACAGCTTACTTGGAAGAGATTTTCAGAAAATTGAGTTGGGAAGAGAAATGTTTGAAGATTAATGGCAAATTTTTGAACTCCAAAGATTTGCGGATGGTATTATTCTCATTTCAGAACAAGCAGAAGACTTGCAAGATGTGCTGAATGATATAAACAAGGAAAGTCTCAAAGTAGGTTCAAAATGAATAAGAATAAAAAAAAATTAATGTTCAACACGAAAGTTCAAAGTCAAGAGATTATAACTGATGGTAGTCTTCAAGAAGTTGAAGAGTGTAATCATTTAGAAAAGATGGTGAAAGTGACCGAAGACCATGATAATGAAATAAAAAGACGTGTTACAATTCGTTGAAAAGTGTTTGTTAACTATAATAAAATCCTGAGAAGCTCTCTACCTCTATGCATGAAACTTAGATTTTACAATCGATGCATTCTGCCAGCAATAATGTACGGGTGCGAGACTTGGAAACTGACGAAGGTAATGGAAACAAAGGTAAGGACTGCACAGGGTAGAATGGGGAGATCAATGATGGGAATAACTCTGAGCGACTGAATAGAGCAAGTTGGGTGAGAGATCAGAGTAGAGTGAAAGATATTGTGGAGCCGGTGAAAGAGAGGAAGTGAAATTGGGCAGGTAAGTCAGTGCGAACGACTGACGAGCGATGGAACAAGTGTGTTACTGAGTGGACGCCTCGAGATGGGAAAGGTGGAAGCGGTAGAGCAGACAGAAGGTAAAGAGAAGATATATATATATATATATATATATATATATATATATATATATATATATATATATATATGTATATACAGGGTTTGGACAAAATAATGGAAACACCTTGAAAAATCAACAAAATATATTTTAATATGGTGTAGGTCCATCTTCTGCGGCAATTACAGTCTCAATTCTCCGAGGTATTGATTCATACAAATTATGAATTGTTTCCAAAGGAATTTTAACCCATTCTTCAGTTAAAAAACTCTACAGTTCTTTTAGAGATGATGGCGGCGGAAATCAACTTCTTACTTGATTCTCTAAAATCAATCATAAAGACCCAATAATGTTGAGGTCTGGGGATTGTGGTGGCTAGATGAGATGCTCAACTTCATTAGAATGTTCCTCATGCCATTATTTAACAATTCTAGCTGTATGGATTGGGGCATTATCATCTTGAAACATGGCGTTTCCCTCCTGAAACAGTTCTTGAACCATAGGATGAATTTGGTCGCCCAAAATTCCTAAATAGTCTCGGCTGTTAATTCTTCCATGAAGGTAAACCATAGGCCCGGCGGATTTCCAAAAAATAACACCCCAGATCATCAGAGAATCCCCGCCATGGTTTACGGTTGGGAGAAGGCAGTCTGGATGAAACGCTTCTTTCGGCTGTCTCCAAACGTACACTCGGCCGTAGGTCGGAAATAAGGAAAACGATGATTCGTCAGAGAAAATCACACTTTTCCACTGCTCGAGGGACCAATGCTGGTGGTTTCTACACCATTCTAAACTCTTTGAAACATTTGTCTTTGAGAGCAGAGGTTTTCTAATTGCAGCTCTTCCGTGGAATCCAAATTTGTGCAACTCCCGACGAACAGTTTTTTTTTTTTTTTTTTTTTTTTAAACTGGGTTCTGTAAGTGTTCATTGAGCCCTGCAGTGATTTTAGATGCCGTGGTATTACGATCCTTTCTAACAATTCAATTTAGAGTCCGACGGTCTCTCTCAGATATCTTCAATTTTCGGCCAGACCTGTGCTTTGCTGAGGACGTTTTTCCTTCTCTTTCAAAGGCAGTCATTACTTTTGAGACAGTACCTCTTGAAACACCAAGCAATTCAGCAGTTTTCGTTATACTAGCGCCTGCCATACGAGCGCCAATAATTAA
>NC_134784.1:45625335-45630335 GCF_046742065.1 Oratosquilla oratoria | reverse complement strand
AATGATGATCGTCAAACGATTGTCTAGGGCACTAATTTTTTTTTTTTTTTTTTTTAAATGGGACTGTTTTGCTTCAAGCTGAAAAATACATGGCTGATCTTTTCAACCGAACCTACCAACGTGTTCACTCAAATATGATGCTAGGTATGATTTGATTCACCCGCCATTGGCTGTAGTAGCCTATAACCGCACCGAGCAAAATTTACCTTTGAGGTTTACCAAACATGTCCGTTTGCATCTGTTATGTCACACACAATTAGTCTGCTATGGCCAGACGAATCCCAAAGCACCACAACAGAAGAAAAATGCTTTTCTAGAAGAGAAATTACCATGATGCTAAAGAACCAGATACATACATACATATACCAAGGCTTTTTCCCCCTTCCAAGGGAGGTAGCCACAAAAGGAAAGGCATAAAAACACTCCCACCCATTTCATCCCTAAATACACTCCACACCCCTCCCACCCTTCCTCTCATCTGAGCACCTCCTGGATGACGGGTCATCCCTGAACCCTGCCCACCGCCCTGGGTCAGAAGCAGTGTCGCAAGACACAGTACATCCACAGCAAGGCCGCTTCATTTAATCGGCGACCCCCCTCTCCGTCCCCCTTTGCATATAAGGAGAGGACGGGGAGAAATCCCTTCGGGCTGCGTCAAAATTTACTCAAACATACTACCCCACCCCCCACCCCCCCGCCAATTCCTCCTCATGCAGTCACAACATCATCCATATACAACCATTCTCCACTCACCTCTGTCTTCCGTCCTCTCCCTTCCTTCCTCAACAGACATTCCCCTCTTCCCCAAAGCCCCCTTCACCCCATCCATCCACCTCATCCTAGGACGTCCCCTCATGTTCACTCCCTCCACATCTGCCTTCCATACCTCTTTTACTAGTCTTTCTTCACTCATTCTTTCCATGTGTCCAAACCATCCTAATATTCTTTCATCAACCCTCTCTCCCAAATCCTTTTTCACCCCTGTTCTCCTCCTCACCTCCTCATTTCTCACTCTATCTAGCCTAGTAACCCCCACCATACTTCTCAGACACCTCATCTCAAACACATTCAAACTCCTTCTCTCTTCTTCTCTTATGTTCCACGTTTCTGCCCCATACAGTGCTGTTGGCACAATCACTCCTTCATACAGTCTCCTCTTCGCATCCATTCCTAAATGTCTATTTCTCATTACACTCTTTAAACCACCAAGGCATTTACTCGCTTCTCTCAATCTACATTCTACCTCCACCTTCACTCCACCTTTTCCTGCTACACTTGCACCCAAGTATCTAAAACTATCCACTTCCTCCAGTCGCTCTCCCTTAATGTTCACTTCCAGTCTACTGCCACTTTCACCCCTTGTACATCTCATCACCTTACTTTTACCCACATTTATCTTTAGCTTTCTTCTATCACATACTCTCCCAAACTCTGCCACCAGCTTCCTCAATCCCTCCTCTGACCCTGCCACAAGCGCAGTGTCGTCCGCAAACAACAGCTGGCTCACCTCCCACTTTTCTCCATTTTCTTTAACCATCTCCAATCCCTGACTCACTACCCTAGCATTCACCTCTCGCACCACCCCATCCATGTATAAGTTGAACAGCCAGGGCGACATAACGCATCCTTGACGAAGTCCCACCTTTACTTCAAACCACTCACTCTCTCCATTTCCAATCCTAACACATGCTCTACTACTCACATAAAAACTCTTGACAGCTCCCAAAAGCTTTCCTCCTATCCCATAAATCTGCATAACCTCCCACAGTGCCTTTCTGTCTACCCTATCATAAGCCTTTTCCAGATCCATAAAAGCCCAAAAAACATCCTTCCCCTTTCCTATAGCTTTCTCACATATCTGTCTTACCACAAAGATCTGATCTACACAACCTCTACCCGTCCTAAATCCACACTGTTCCTCACCAATTACTCCTTCTGTTCCTCTCCTAATCCTCTCAATTAAGATTCTCCCATAAGCCTTCCCTACTACACTCAAACAGGCTAATCCCTCTGAAATTACTACATTCACACTTGTCCCCTTTTCCTTGTAAAGAGGAACTATACAGGCACTACTCCAGTCCTCCGGTACTTTACCCTCTCTCCAGCAAACATTAAATAATCTCACCAACCAGTCCACCATCACTGAACCTCCCTTTTTCAGACATTCTGCATGACATCCATCCAGACCAGGTGCCTTACCTGCTTTCATCATCTTTACAACTGCCTTCACCTCATCCTTCCTTATTTCTCCTCCGTTCTCCTCACTCATCACTCTCATTTTCTTCGTATTTCCCACTGCAGCTATCTTTCCTTCCCTATCCTCCTTCACATTTAGCAACTCCCTAAAATATTCTGCCCATCTTCCCCTCACTGCCATCTCTTCCATTATCAACTCTCCATCTGTACCTTTTACCTTTTCTTCCCTACTTGATTCGCCTCCTCTTCCTCTCTTAATTTCTTTCCAAAACATCTTTTTATTACTTTCAAATTTCCTGTCATACTCCTACCCCATTTCACATCTGCTCTCCTCTTTGCCTCCTTTACCTTTTGCTTTACTTCTCTTTTCTTTTCTTTGTACGTCTCATATGACTCCCCTGTCCTCTTTTGTAACCAGATACCAGAAATATATTACTTGGAGATCTGGATGAGGGAGAGGGTAATAAAAGATACTAGGAGAAAAAGTTGACATGATATAGAAGGTGAATGTTTTATTTCTAGAAAACTAGGCGATGAAAACCATGAAGAGAAGTTGTTGAGGAAAAAAATATTGTGATATTGAGAAGAAGAAGAGAACTTGGACAATCCGATATACGATATAGCAATACAGAATGAGTAAAAGACACAAAATACATAAGTAAATTCAATGGGAAAGGAATTGGAAGGGAAAGAGGTGGCAGGAAGGGATAGATAAAATTAGAAAAATTAAGGAATCGAGTGAGAAAAGAGAGAGGAAATGGGAGGGAAATAAATAATTTGAGAAAAGAAAGATAAGAAACTTAAGCAGAA
Organism: Oratosquilla oratoria; assembly: GCF_046742065.1. NCBI lineage: Eukaryota > Metazoa > Arthropoda > Malacostraca > Stomatopoda > Squillidae > Oratosquilla > Oratosquilla oratoria. Next base: position 45,627,329 of record NC_134784.1, on the reverse strand, counting down.
AACACTTATCTGCACCTGATTCCTTCAAATTTGTGCTATGTGTTTGGAGAGCCAAAGAAAATGAAAAGCCTAAGACCATTCTGGAGACACATTTGTATAAGAGCCAAATATATGAGAGACAAAACAAGAATAAAAGAAAGGTGGTGACCTGTATTGAAGAGGAAAGAAAATACTCCGAAACACATTCACCTAAAGGTGATTAAAAAAAACAAAAACAAAAAACGGAAGGTGCTTAGCTGCAAAGGAAGCCGTCTCCATTGTCCCAGGTGACCAGACGGTCAGACACGACAAGTAATAGTCATCTTTTGCTGCTGGATTTTTATTCTGGAATTTTGTAGGTATGGGTTGAGATAGAAGTCCATAGTAGCAGTATAGAGAAGGGGAAAAGGAGGGAGATTGGGACAAATAAGAGGAATAGGAAGAAGAGGTGAAAAAGAAGGAGAAGAAAAAGGAAGAGTGGGGTGATGATAAGGAGGAGGAGGAGGAGTTCGTGGAGGAAAAATTGGAAGAGAAGAGAAGGAGTAGTAGTGAGAGGAAGAAGAGAAAAGGAAGGGGGGGAGGTGGTAGAGAAGGAAGAGGAGAAGAGAACGAGAAAAAAGAAGAGGAAAGTGTAGAGGAGGAAAGGAGAATAGAGCAAAAAATTAACAAAGAGAAGTGGGGAGGAAGCTGAAAAGGAGGTGATGGTCAGGAGGATTAAAGGAAGGAAAGGAAAAGGGAAAAAAAAATATCAGGTGAAGGCGGAGAGGAGGAAGAAAAGACGCCCGAAAAGGAGAAAGAGGAAGAGGAAAAAAGGAGGATGAACGAGTAGATGTAGTACAAAGAGGTAAAAGAAAATGAGATGGGGGAACAGAAGGTGGAGAAGTAGGAGGTGGAGTAGGAGAAAGAAGCGGCAAAGGAGAAGGAGGAAGAGGATAAGATGGATTGAAGAAAGAAGAGAAAGAAGAGAATGAGGAGGTGGAAGAGGAAGAGGAGAAGGGGGCATATGAGGAGATAGAAGAAGAACTAAAGAATGATGAAGAGGAGGAGGGGGAGTAAGAACTTGGGAAGTAAGAATAGAAGAGAAAATGGAGGAGGAAGAGGAGAAGAGGAAGAGGTATAGAGGGAAGAGGGGGAATGGGAAGAAGGAAAGAGGAAGAGGAGGAACATAAGGGGAGGAGGTAGAGGATATTCAAGAGAAGGAAGTTGGAGAAGGAGGAAGCAACTAAAGAGGAGGAGAAGGAGGAGGAGGAGGAGGAGCAAGAAGAAGAGCAGAGAGAGAAATAGAAGAAAAAAGAAGAAACGGGTGGAGTAGCTGAAAGAGAAAGAAAAGGAGGGGAAAGAGAAGAAGGACTGATTGAAGTACTAGTGTAATAGAGAAATAAAAGAGAAAATAGGGAGGAAGAGGGAAGGAGAGTAAGATGCTGATAAGGAAAAGTTCCCTACCGATAAAATCAAATGAATTAAACGGAGTCGGATCGGATAAAGGGGAACGGGGTCGCGGTCGCATGGCTACTGGGAAAACTAATGGATAGTGACAAAACTAATGGCTTGTGGTCAAACTTATGGGTAGGGAGGACTCACATGGAAGTACAAAATGTCTAAGAAGTCCCACCCCCGTCAAAATAAATAATGTCGCGTCAAAATCTTTTATCCAACCCTTTATTTGATAGAATGCCCATCTAGCACTTTTTTTCTTTCTTTTTTGTCTAATACATGACGCTGTTTTTCAGCTGGGAGGGTTCTCTGCTCCGAAAATGGTTATGCAAATGGTGAAACTGTTGTTCATTAACTTTGAGGAAGTAATAGCCTCAAAGTTGAGGGATAATAATGCACGTGTATCCTAAAGAAAGATTAATCCCTTATTACTTTTATTATCATGGGCAAAGGTTTTTGTAGAAACTTGTGCATTCAACGAGGTGCTTTCATCAAGTTGGTGAAGCATAAACTTCATAAAGGAAGAATTCACATAATACCAACTTTAATAAGACTCTACATATGCATTTTGATATACCCTA
>NC_134784.1:45610335-45615335 GCF_046742065.1 Oratosquilla oratoria | reverse complement strand
TTGTTTTTAGCAGACACCATACCCCGACTTCAGGGTAGTAGAGAAAATATGCTTCAGAATAAAGCAAACAACCAAAATAATGTATGCAGAGAGGGGCCTCAACACCAAGAAGGCAATGAGGTAATATTTGGATGCACTCTTGAAAGAGTTAAAAAAAAATACAATAAATTGTGTACCTTTGATCGTTATTAACACCAAAGAACGATATCAAGAGTGAAATAGATCTACGCATAAACGCTGCAAAAGAGATTTTTATTACCCTAACACGCTTTTTAAGAGTTAGCTGCTACCAGAGATATCTAAACTAAGACTGCTATCAACAATAATCCTTCCAGTTCTCATGTATGCAGCGGAGACATAGAGTCTCACAGAAACTCCAAAGCAGAGGATGATAAGCTTTGAGAATGGACTCCTGAAGAGCACTTGTCGCCCTGTATTTGACTCTGATCTTGGCACCTGGATGAGGGAATACGCTCGTGAGGTGCGGGATCTTATACATCAGCCTGTAGTCACTGACTCAATCAGATGCGCAAGACTCAGATGGCTGGGTCATATCCTCAGAACAGGGCACGACAGACATGTCAGTAAAGCCTTTAAATAAGTAAAGGTTTGTAGAAGTCCCGTGGGTCGACCCCAGACAAGATGAAAGGTGGTGGTGGCAGACCTGGAGCTCCTCGAAGTGAACCCTGAAAAGATGGAAAAAAACAACTGGCCAGAGACCATAGAAATTAGAGCCAAATTGTTGTAGCGGCCAAAGGCTTCAACAGGTTCATAGCGCCAGGAGAGTAGAGAGAGCGTAGTATAAAAGTTATGCAATTCAGTCCAATAGACGATTATGAAGGAAAATAATGACAGGGTTTTAAGATAGAGGAAAGAGAAAATCTAAAGGCAAAAGAAATTGGAGAATCCTTATCTCAGATGAGACTGCAATATACAACGCTTTAGGGATAGAAATAGTGGAACCTTTTGTAATAAGGGTACTAGCTTAGCAGAGCAGAGGAAGGAGAAAGGAGACATCTCACGGGCTCCTTAAATTACGCCGAGGCCAAATGAAAGAATTTCGACACCACTTGAACGACAACGATAAAACATAACATAAACTGATTGCCGATAAATCATGATTAGATCAAAGTAATGAATGATAAGAGGATGGCAAATGACAAAGAACAAGAAGAGCAAACTCTTATTTAAATTCCATCGGTCAGGTGGGTAAACCCACATCACTGTCCAGACAACAAGTATATGAGCAGTCTCTCTCTAGAGAGCGAATAAAAATGCAAACATGAGTGTATCAAGAATTTTAAACATTGTTTTCATACTTGGCGAATTGCACCTTTCTGATACCTCAAAAGTAATTTTCATATTTTTTGCAAGTAATATTATCCCGACTAGTTTCATCCGTACCGGGGGTGCTCATCCTTTCGTTTAGGGCATCGCAAGTCTATTTAATTTAGTACTACCTCCATGGAGTTCTTAAAGAAGATGTTAAAAGATTGGGTAAGAAGTTCTGATATTAAATACAGTCAATTAGTATGTCAAAGACGACGTAAGATGCCAGTGCAAAACCATCACAAAACTTGTTTCTCAGTATCAACAGTCCTTATGTAATGATTGTAACAAAATAGAAATGTTGTGCGGTGAACAATGGTGGTCAACTGGGGGAGGAACAAAAAGGACCTGAGGCAACACGTATAAGAGGACACCGAAAAAAAAAGGGAACAAGAGGAGAGTGATGCAGACTGAATACGAAGAGGAGCGTCCGTAGATGCAGCCGGGAGGAGAGCGAGGGTACAACTCCTTCCTACCCAAATTGAATCTAGTAGAGTTTGATGGCGCTTGATTGATGGTTGGGGGAGAGAGAAGTAGTAAAGTAGAGAATGAAAGTAAAAGAGAGAAACCAGCCGGAGAAACAAGAGAAACAAAGGAGATAGGAAAGAAAAAATCTGCTCCGACTGAGGTGATCTAATTGTGAGAAAAACCGTTTATTTGGAAAACGTTCATACCAAAGATGATAAAGCTTACTTTGTCTATATTCAGTAAGTATCTTAATAAATGTTAATGCTACAGTGAGTAAAAAAGAACACACACGCGCGAGTATATGCTTGTGTTTATGTGTAAGCTTGTGTGCATATATGTGTGCGTGTGTGTCTGTGTGTATGTGTGACCAAAAAATAATATGAAAGAGAGGAGGTATCATGATGGATATATAGGGAAGCAAACAGAGAAAGAGAATGCATAAGCGCGCGCGCGCCCGAGAGAGAGAGAGAGAGAGAGAGAGAGAGAGAGAGAGAGAGAGAGAGAGAGAGAGAGAGAGAGAGAGAGAGAGAGAGAGAGAGAGAGAGAGAGAGAGAGAGAGAGAGAGAGAGAGAGAGAGAGAGAGAGAGAGAGAGAGAGAGAGAGAGAGAGAGAGAGAGAGAGAGAGAGAGAGAGAGAGAGAGAGAGAGTATATATATATATATATATATATATAGAGAGAGAGAGAGAGAGAGAGAGAGAGAGAGAGAGAGAGAGAGAGAGAGAGAGAGAGAGAGAGAGAGAGAGAGAGAGAGAGAGAGAGAGAGAGAGAGAGAGAGAGAGAGAGAGAGAGAGAGAGAGAGAGAGAGAGAGAGGAGACAGAGAGAGAGAGAGAGAGAGAGAGAGAGAGAGAGAGAGAGAGAGAGAGAGAGAGAGAGAGAGAGAGAGAGAGAGAGAGAGAGAGAGAGAGAGAGAGAGAGAGAGAGAGAGAGAGAGAGAGAGAGGGAGAGGGAGAGAGAGAGAGAGAGAGAGAGAGAGAGAGAGAGAGAGAGAGAGAGAGAGAGAGAGAGAGAGAGAGAGAGAGAGAGAGAGAGAGAGAGAGGAGAGAGAGAGAGAGAGAGAGAGAGAGAGAGAGAGAGAGAGAGAGAGAGAGAGAGAGAGAGAGAGAGAGAGAGAGAGAGAGAGAGAGAGAGAGAGAGAGAGAGAGAGAGAGAGAGGGAGAGAGTGAGAGAGTGAGAAGGGGATGGAGAGTGGATGTGAGAGAGAGAGAGAGAGAGAGAGAGAGAGAGAGAGAGAGAGAGAGAGAGAGAGAGAGAGAGAGAGAGAGAGAGAGAGAGAGAGAGAGAGAGAGAGAGAGAGAGAGAGAGAGAGAGAGAGAGAGAGAGAGAGAGAGAGAGAAAGAGGAGAGAGAGAGAGAGAGAGAGAGAGAGAGAGAGAGAGAGAGAGAGAGAGAGAAGGAGAGAGAGAGAGAGAGAGAGAGAGAGGGAGAGAGAGAGAGAGAGAGAGAGAGAGAGAGAGAGAGAGAGAGAGAGAGAGAGAGAGAGAGAGAGAGAGAGAGAGAGAGAGAGAGAGAGAGAGAGAGAGAGAGAGAGAGAGAGAGAGAGAGAGAGAGAGGACAGGAGAGAGAGAGGAGAGAGAGAAAGGATGGGGGAGAGATTAAAGATGGGCTGACTAAGGAAATAATATAGGTTTGAGTAATAACAGGAGAAAGTAAATGAAATTCATTAAGAAGGAAACAGCCACTGGCAGAATAAGGGAACAGAACAATGAAAGAGAATGTGGTAAAGAAGAAAGAGGCCGGAATTTGCAATCACGAGTGGTGTCTCAAACAAACCAACAAACACACAAGAATATATTGAGGTTCACCTCAGACGTGGCTCCCACCCAACCCAAAAATATGATGAGGTCGGACAATACCTCGTACCCCATTCTCCAAATGGAGAAATAAGAGAAAAGTGATCTACGGGATATTCAACACTATAATTTTTATTCTTGGCTGGGGACCTTTCCTTTTGTTGTTGTTACTCTTTCCAGATATTATATGTTACAAATACCTCGATTTTACTTTTTTATCATAAACATTCACCCGTTATTTTATATTTCTTATATCTTTTCCCTTTCTGATTTTTTTTTTTTTTTTTTGGAAAGAATGATAGCTCATAGAAATATCTGATTATAAAACAATTTGACTGTTTGGAACCTTGTTGCCCCAGGCAGATTCTTGGTGCTCTCTGGATTAACAACAGATTTACATATTATTTGTGATTTTTCACCAAGTAGACTGTATACCGGTGGGAAAAATAATACAAAAAAATCATGATAAAGCTGACATCTGTTAGGTCATTTATAAAATGAAAATAGTCATGAAGAAGTAGAGAATCCCGGAAAGTTGTTTCTTTGGTAGCAGAACTTCAGCAGAATAAATCACTTCCTTAAAAATTCTAATTGTTTTTCAAGATGGATTGAGTAAATTCCTTGTTGCGAATAGAAAAGTTGAGGAAGACCGTAGGTACATAAAAAAATATGTAAAAGCTGCTCTTTCAAATAGATTCCATTAGATGATAGGTGGAAAATATATTTATGCTGAAACGAATCCTCTTGGAGTGTATCAGAAAAAAATGAACAAAAGTCTGAAACATATCTAAAAGAAAGAAGACTATGATTTAAAAAGGGGAAATATGTAAAAGTCTGTTCATTGAGCAGATTGAAAAATACACCTAAAAGAAAGAATACTTTGATTTAAAAGAAAAGACACAAAAATTCATGAGCTACGGTACAAAAGGAGGGTGAGAATAAATAAATTGATCTTACCCTGAGATATTTATTAATCTTAAATTTTGTCTTCTAACTTTCCCCTCAGTTTCCCTAAACTCATTCATTAACCTCTTCGTTAGTGCTTTCGAATTCTTGTCTGTTCTGGATGACGTCATGAAGTCTTATTCCGTTGAAAGTTTCAACTATCTAAATTTCTAGAGGCTATTTTATGTGTCACTGACAATGTTTTCCATACTTATTTCAATAATGTAAATTGTATTTTGTTCAGGTACCACATCTCCAGAAGTTGAATTGCAGCTCAATAATATGTATATTATCTTAATTACATTTTGCAACAGAAAATCTATGGCTATTTTTTGTGCCTTTTTTTAAACATGTATAATTTATTAAAAACGTTCCACCAGATTACAATTTTAAATTAGTTTTTAAATCTAGCAACCGTTTTCAAATTTTTAATCGAACAACTGAGCAGACTGGTTTTTTTTATAGTA
>NC_134784.1:45590335-45597835 GCF_046742065.1 Oratosquilla oratoria | reverse complement strand
TGTAGTGTAGATTCTGGGATATTTAGCTATGGTGTAGTATCATCGTGGTACACTCGATTGATGATGTAATTGATTGTACGGTTTACGGAAATATTTGTATATAACCCTTCCACGTCGAAAGAAGCAATCCTTCTTTTAGCAAAGTTGATCTTCAGGATGTCTAGTAGTGAGATAAAGATTGCAGACTGTAGGTGGCAGGGGTATAATGGATCAGGGTGGTGCACAGTTTTTTAGCCAGATTGTACGTTGGTGCAAGGATTTGAGAAATAATGGGTCGGAGTTTATTAGCGGGTTTATGTGTTTTGACTGTCCCATAGCAGTAACTCATACCATACTCACTTGAAAGTTGATAAATTTTTATTATACTGGTAGCATTATTCCACTCTATTAGTCGGTTTACTTTTTTCTTCAGTAATTTTTTGGGGTCTTCTTTGATCTTTCTAAGCTTTGTAGTATCACTGAAGATGGTATCAATCTTGTCTAAGTACTCGGAGATGTCCATGGGTAGCTAAGAAGCCGCTTTGTCTGCTTTCCTGATGGTAATACTAGGGTCTGGTTTTAACTCCATTGCAGCTTCGATATGTTTCTTTTCAATCAAATTTCTGTTGTTGTTTCCTCTTGATTAATTGGCTTCAGAAATTACTTCTTGTTTGAAGGAAGGCTCAAAAGTTATTTCGCCTCTTATACTTAATTACTGTTCGTCATCGATATACACTTCACATGCTGTTATTTTTTGGTACTTTTTTTTTGGGGGGGGGCTTAGATATATGTCAGTTGAGCCCTCAAGTTAAGTAGTTCCTCTTGGTCAGGGGTGAGAATCTTATTGGTTAAATTAATGTAACCGTTTAAAAGGGCGTAAGTATTTAATATGACCGCCATTCAGATTAATTCTTTTTTTTTATTAGCTCTAGTGACGGAGGTTCGAGTCTTTAGCTGTACCACGTATCAATTTCTGCGTGCCTCCTTGAGTTTCTCGATGTTGATGACTTAGAATTAAAGTGAATTGTAGTTGATAAATGTAAATCAGTTCACTGGGACCCATTCAATGTTGAACAAACACTTTGCCGTGTTGCATACTTACCAATTCTACCATCATGGTGGAGGTGGGTTGAACGCACAATTTCGTGTATATGTATGCAACTCAAGCATACAAGTATATAAGAAAGGATACGATCAACCTATATCTCTCTTGATAGCGCAATCGGTTAAGTCACTGTCACTTGTTATGTGCTAGCGGATGATCGAGTCCTTAGCTGCACCACGTATCAATTTCTGCATGTATGCCTCCTTGAGTTTCTCGATGTTGATGGCTTATAATTAAAGTGAATTGTGGTAAATCAATTCACTGGGACCCATTCAATGTTGTACAAATACATTGCCGCGTTGCATAATTACCAATTGTACCATCATGGTGGAAGTGGGTTGAACGCAAAATATTGTGTATGTGTATGTAACTCGAATGTACAAATATATAAGACAAGTTGCGCTCAACCAATATCTCTCTTGATAGCGCAATCGGTTAAGTCACTGTCACCTGTTACGTGCTACCGGATGTTCGAGTCCTTAGCTGTACCACGTATCAATTTCTACTCCTTGAGTTGAGTTTCTCGATGTAGATGGCTTAGAAGGTGAATTTTGGTTGATAAATGTAAATATGTTCACTAAAACCCATTCAGTGTTGTGTGTATATATATATATACATATATATATATATATATATATATATATATATGTGTGTGTGTGTGTGTGTGTGTGTGTGTGTGTGTGTGTGTGTGTGTGTGTGTGTGTGTATATATATATATATATATATATATATATATATATATATATATATATATATATATATATATTCACTATAAACCCACTATCGGAGAAATAATATAGGAAGTACAGGAAAACTGTATATTTCGACTACTGCCCGTAGTCCTCTTCAGTAGAATGGTTACAAGAATTTAGAGTACAGGTATAAATGAGGTAGTTAGGAGTACAGAAAAGGGGATGGGGAAAGTGGGGGGACTCAGGTTACATGCCCTTGATATGGTTGGGTCAAGGAAGGACAGTTGGTGGTATTTTGTCCGACCGCTCTTGACATTAATTTATTGACTGGTATCCTTGTAATGCAATCTGGGAGCCACTGACCATTTGAGGTGTTGAAGTTAGGATAATGTTTTATTAAGGAAGATTCTACAATTTTCCTACGAAAGCTATAACGTGATTTAAAAATAATTTCTGCATTATCCCAATCCATTCTGTGGTCTTTTTGGCTGGCATAAAGGAACACGGCGGAGTTGACTTATCCATATTTAATTAAGTTTTTGTGTTTCTTTAATCTTGTGGACAAATCTCTGGCAGTTTGGCCCCAATAGACATCACCACAGTCTTTACAAGGCAATTTATATACCCCGGAGTTTTGGATAATTGTAAATAAATTTAATTTAATAAAGTCTGGAGACCGAGTTAACAGATTCATTATATGGTACAATGATGTTACTGTTACTCCATTTAAACTTCTCCTTGGAGTCATTTGGTTATTTTGAAAGTACTTTGTTACCTAAGATTAAACCACCTGACATGTTTTGGTATAGGTATGTTGATGATATTTTTACACTATGGGATGAAAAGTGGGGCTCTTTTGGTGAATTCTTTGTTAAATTATATAATTTATCTAAGAGTATTAATTTTAAGGTGGAATGGGAAGAAGGAGGTAGAATCTCATTCCTGGATATTTCGGTCACAAGAGACCCAGACCAATTGTCCTTTTTTGTGTATAGGAAGCCTACTCACACAGGAAGTTACCTACACTTTTTTAGCCACCATCCGGATAACTTTAAATATAGTGTTGCACCGGGCCTATATCTTAGAGCCCTTAGGATTTGTAGTCCACAATTTTTGCAAATAGATCTTTATATTATGAATAAACAACTCTCTAACGTAGGTTATCCGGAATGGTTTTTAAAGAAAGCCCTTCAAAAAGCCATATCTGATTTTTATCAACCAAATAACTCCAGGGAGAAATTTAAATGGAGTAACAGTAACATCATTGTACCATATAATGAATCTATGAATTTGGTCTCCAAACTACTACCTAACAACCAAATTAAATTTATTTACAATTATCCATATAGTATTTTTAGAAAGGTAGTAAATGTACATCGGAGGAATAATGTGGACCAAAACTCCGGGGTATATAAATTGCCTTGTAAAGACTGTGATGTCTATTGGGGTCAAACTGCCAAAGATTTGTCCACAAGATTAAAGGAACACAAAAACTCCATTAAATATGGACAAGTCAACTCCGCCCTGTTCCTTCATGCCAGCCAAAAAAAAAAAAAAAAATGGATTGGGATAACGCAGCAATTATCTTTAAATCACATTGTAGTTTTCGTAGGAAAATTGTAGAATCTTCCTTAATAAAACAACTCTCCGATAGTGGGTTTATAGTGAACATTTACAAATGTGTTATAACATACCAGTTTCCATATATGTATATACATATATATATATATATATATATATGTATATATACATATATATATATATATATTGCATATGTATGTTGAAGTAACAACTCGCAGGGTAGCGATACTGAATTTTTTCAGCACTGGACGGAAATCAAACCAGGACCGTTGTAATAGAAACCGGGAACTCTAACCACTGCTCCACGAGGTGTGTGTGTGTGTGTGTGTGTGTGTGTGTGTGTGTGTGTGTGTGTGTGTGTGTGTGTGTGTGTGTGTGTGTGTGTGTGTGTGTGTGTGTGTGTGTGTGTGTGTGTGTGTGTGTGTGTGTGTGTGTGTGTGTGTGTGTGTGTGTGTGTGTGTGTGTGTGTGTGTGTGTGTGTGTGTGTGTGTGTGATTCACCTTGGTCTTTGGATCACGTGTTGGACTTGTGATCAACAGCTTTTGTCCTCCCGGAAGAAAGTTCAGGGCTCGTATGACCGATCTATGGATAATGCTGTGACCTTACACGCATACACACCCCAACTCCCCTCCCACGAGAGTTGGAGTAATGACTCGAAGCACAGCGGTACTGAAATTATTTCAGCCCTGGGTAGGATTCGAACCCGGACCCTCGTAGTTACAGTCGGGGACTCTACCAACCACGCCACCGAGTCGTGTGTGTGTGTGTGTGTGTGTGTGTGTGTGTGTGTGTGTGTGTGTGTGTGTGTGTGTGTGTGTGTGTGTGTGTGTGTGTGTGTGTGTGTGTGTGTGTGTGTGTGTGTGTGTGTGTGTGTGTATTCACCTCGGATCTGCTGCAGTCTCTGTCGAGACAGCCAGACACCACCCTATGGCAGTGAGCTCAGAGCTCATTATTTGCCGATCTCTGGGTAGGTCTGAGACCACTCACACACCACACACCGGGACAGCAAGGTCACAACTCCTTGACTAACGTCCCGTACCTACTCACTGCTAGGTGAACAGGGGTTACACGTGAAAGGAGACAAACCCAACTTATCTCCTCCCGGCCGGGGAATCGAACCCCGATTCTCTGGCTTGTGAGGCCAGTGCTTTACCAATCCGCCACCGAGCCGTGTGTGTGTGTGTGTGTGTGTGTGTGTGTGTGTGTGTGTGTGTGTGTGTGTGTGTGTGTGTGTGTGTGTGTGTGTGTGTGTGTGTGTGTGTGTGTGTGTGTGTGTGTTTACCTAGTTGTATCTTACGGGAATTGGAGCTACGCTTTTAGTTCCCATTCCTTTCTATCTCGCAGTGTCTAGTTTGCTCATACATTTGTGAATGGTTTTGAACATACTATTGTTTCCTCCAGTTGGTTCCAAGTGTCCACCATACTGTGGAAAACAGTTTTTTTTTTTTTTTTTTTTTTTTTTTTTTTAATTTGTAAGAGGCCGGTAGATAGAGGTACACATTTAGGTAGATCGAGGGGTAGGAGGAAAGGAAGGTAAAATTTATAGTCATTTTATTAGGTTGTTATGATACAATGGCCGACTGCGGGTTGCATAGTTGCAGAATTGCAGAATGACAGAGTTGCCGTCTGGTGTTTGTAAACTTGTATTGGGATATCGAGAGGTGCTGATGTGACTGATTTGTAAACAATGCTGATGTAGCAAAAATTGTAAGCGTATAAGCCATTTCCGTTGCGACATAATGCCTACGTAATAATATCGTTTGAAACCATATAACAGCCTCTTTGATTGGAGAAAAATGTGGAGGAGGAGAAAAATTATTGGCGGAGGGAGGTAAAGTCACTCCCTTAAGGAGTGGCACTTGTTTGAGAAGTAAAAGGATATTGGATGAATGAAATAGTGACGTCAGAACGAAGGTGGCTTGACGTATTGTAGAGGGATCTCGAACGCGACTCTCTTGGTGTAGCTCACACAACCAAGTAGTAGAATGAAGATAAGAAAAATCAATCTCATTTCATTCAACCCTCAAGCTTTGAGTGAAGGATTAGGCATGGGGGCCTAAAAAAGAATGAAAATTTGCTAAGAACTTTTTTGGAGATTAGTGCAAACGTCAGTAACAAGATCTCTTCTATAACTATATTTTTGGAGTTTCTTTCCATGTCCTCTTGTGTTTCTCTTGTCCCAATTTAACAAGTCCTTTCTATCGAGTATTTCCGTGCCTTTTATGATTCTATAAATGGTCAGTAGGTCGCCCCTCTCTCTTCTTTGCTCCAAAGTCGGTAACTCCAATTTAGCCAGTCTCTCTTCATATGACAAGTTTGAAAGCGCTGGAGCCATTTTTGTGGTTGCTCTCTGGAAGCTTTCAAATTTCTTTATATTCTTTTTGGTACAGGATGACCTTAATGTTGCCGCATACTCCAGTCTAGGCCTTATTAGTGTGACTAATGTTTTTTTATCATTTCTTCGTCCAAATAGGTAAATGCCACTTTTATTGATCTTAACAAGTTATAGGATTCTCCAACAATTTTGTTTATTTGTTTATCAGAGGACAAGTCTTTTGAGATAATTACTCTCAGATCTTTTTCAGATCTCACTTTTTTGCCTCCTTGGTGCCAATCTTATATTATACCGATATTCTATTTTTACTTTTTCCGAATTCCATCATACTACACTTCTTAATGTTGAAGTCCACTTTCCATTTCTGACTCAATTTTCAAACCTTATTCAGGTTTCCCTGTAGTGATTCGCAATCCGTTTCAGTTTTTATTTTCGTCAACAATTTAGCATCGTCTGCAAAGAAGCTCACTAAGCATTCCACATCATCATCCATGTCATTCACATAAATAGCGAACATTATTGGGGCCAATACAGATTCTTGCGGAACTCCAATAATCACCTCCTTCCCACCTCAATATTTTTCTCTGAGTACTAATCTCATCCTTCTGTCATTCAGGAAGTCCTCTATCTAGTTTAGTAGGTTCCCTTGTATCCCTGCTATATTTTCCATTTTTTTTTTTAATAGATTTTTGTGGGGTCCATTGTCGAAGAAAGTCCAAGAAAGTCCAAGAAAGCTCAATCAGCCCATCTAGCCCTTTGTTGTATTATATCTATTAGTCTTGGGTAAAAGCAGATTAAATTTGTGGTATATGATCTCTTCCCTGTCTGAACTGAAATTGCCTTGGGTTTGTTATAATATTTTCTTCCAGGTTTTTTATACATCTATTCTTGATCTTTTTCTCAATAATTTTGACTACAGTGCTTGTTAGTGAGAACTGTCTGTAATTAGATGGTTCTTTCTTGTTTCCTCCTTTGTGTATTGATACAGTCTTGGTATTTTTCCGGCCTTTTGGTATTTTTCCTTCTGTAAGTGAGCAGCTTATTATGCTATATATTTTGTCCAGTACTTCTTCCTTCCATTCTTTTAGTATCCAGTTTGCAATTCCGTCCGAGCTGTGCGATTTCCTAACATCAAGGTTTGTTAATCGCTCCATTATTTCTTTTTGTGTTTATTTGTGTTTATTTGGCTCATTGTGTTTATTATTTGTGTTTATTTGGCTCATTGTGTTTATTTTTTGTGTTTATTTGGCTCATGGGGGAAATCGCACTTCGCTTCCTTCGTCCCAATACTGTACCTTCTCTCTAGTGAAAACCGACTTGAGGTGATTATTCTTGACTTCGGCCATTTCTATATCTTCTGTATTTCTTTAGCGTAGTTTTGTAATATCCTTTTTATTTTCAAGTTTACCATTCACACATATATAGAACATTTTTGGTTGCACTTTGCATTTTTCTATAATGTCTTTTTAATAGTTTCTTTTTCCTCTCTTCGCACTTTTACATACTAATTTATATATATATATATATATATATATGTATATATATATATATATATATATATATATATATATTACCTTTTCTTTATCTTTTCCAAGCTTTGTCTCTTCTATTTTTCGCCTCACTGCATCTTCTGTTGGATTAGCATTTAATGTATACCCTCTCTTGTTTATATCTAGGTACGTACCTATTTACTCTTTCATTATAGACTTCCATCAAGATCTCCCATTTCTCTTCCACTTTTGTCTCTTCCATGAAGAATTTTCCCAATTTGCATTTTGAAAGAATTTCTTTAGTTTCCCAAAGTCCGC
>NC_134784.1:45585335-45587835 GCF_046742065.1 Oratosquilla oratoria | reverse complement strand
CGTTTTACCTTCACTCTCTTTCCTTCGTTCTCTTCTTTTCTTCCTGTCTGTCTGTCTGTCTGTCTGTCTGTCTGTCTGTCTGTCTGTCTGTCTGTCTCTGTCTCTCTCTCTCTCTCTCTCTCTCTCTCTCTCTCTCTCTCTCTCTCTCTCTCTCTCTCTCTCTCTCTCTCTCTCTCTCTCTCTCTCTCTCTCTCTCTCTCTCTCTCTCTCTCTCTCTCTCTCTCTCTCTCTCTCTCTCTCTCTCTCTCTCTCTCTCTCCCTGTCTCTCCAACACACTCTGGAATCCCATTACTGAAACACTGATTAATTCACAATAGACCTTAATATGATGAAAGGCACTATTGCTTCAGTTTCTCGTTGAAGTGTAAGTTTTTTAACTAGATTATTGAGTATATACCTTAGATATTTAGTGCCCGTTTCGACTTCGGTAAAATTTATACATATATTTTGTAAAGACAGACGTCTTTAATTTAGAAAAAAAAAAATGTTGGCCACAGCAGACATACGGATCATGACCCAGGAGAAACGAGAAACATTAGCAAGCATTGTGAAGCCCCTGATACCTCTCTGTTGTGCTAACTGCCTTCCCTTACAATTTTTCTTGCTGCTAATGTCAGAAACCAGCCTGCTCTCAAATGCATATCCTATGTTCCTCACAACACTGCAGAACACATTAAATGTGACATTTCTTTTGTTTGTTTTTTCAGATTTGCATGAAACCTATAAAATTAAATTGAACACAAGTAAATGCAAGGTAATGCACATAGGTAAAAATAACAGTAAGTACGATTACAAGTTATTTTGGAAATTCGTTAACAAAAGTGGATAGTGAAAAGGATTTCGGCATAATTATCAGTAACGATCTCAAATCATCCAAGCAGTGTATCTCAGCCTCTGAGAAAGCAAATAAGATTCTAGGACTGATTGCGCGATCTTTTGATTTTAAAAGTCCATCACTCATTAACAAGCTATATGAATCGTTAGTTCGTCCACATTTGGAGTATGTTGTTTCCGTAAGGTCACCAAATCTCATTAAAGGCATTGACAGAATGGAAAAAGTACAACGGTGAGCCACAAAACTGATTCAAAATCTAAAAAACAAATCATAAGAAAATCTACTAAAATATATGAATCTGTTTTCCTTAAGAAAGAGTAGACTCAGAAGTGACTTGATACAGGTATTTAAGATCCTAAAGGGAATGGACAACATCAAAAGTGACAACATTTTCACACTGCATAAGAATCAGACAAGAAAGAATGGTCTTAAACTGTCCGAAAATAGATTTAATTTGGAAGTGGGTAGAAACAACTTCGCCAACCATGTAGTTAATGAATGGAATAAACTTCCTGTAGAGGCAGTGCAATGTAGTTCAGTTCGAAGCTATAAGAATGATTTAGATAAACACTTAAGCAATATGCTGCAATGACTATCATTTATTTTATATTATTTGTTTATTTGTTTTTACTATCATTTGCCTGCTTGTTTATTATTATTTGCTTGATTCTCATTTATTATTAGTTATCCGTCAATGTATTATTATTATTTACTATTTAAATGTTTGTTTATTATTGAACTATACCTATTTATTTATGTATTTTTTCTATTATTTACATTATTGTACTTTTTATTTATTAATTTATTTATTTATCATTTTCGTGATTTTTTTTATCTGACCTAGATATGAACCAAAAGGCATGCTCCGCCTTTGTAATCATTTGTAATTACTCCTACTGAAAAGAGGACTGAAATTACCCACAAAATAATTTTTTTTGTTGAATACAGAAGATATCTCTACGCTCTCTTTAACTCTATTTCTGCAATATTTGAGTCCTGCATACAAAGCCCCTATCTGTGGAACACCACATACTCTCCATTTATTTTTTCCGCTGAATATATATATCATCCTATATTGTAACCGTTAATGGTTGTGTAGCGGAGGACGGCGCTTCTATTCAGGGCGTGGGTGCACCGCTGCCACCAGTGTAACCGTTAATGGTTGTGTGGCGGAGGATGGCGCTTCTATTCAGGGCGTGGGTGCTCCGCTGCCGCCAGTGTAACCGATAAATGGTTCTGGTCACATAAGCAGGGCTTAATGCGGGCGAGATAAACTCCAAAACGGGAGTTTTCTCCTATTTATTAACAATGAAGGCAATCTGGTTAACAAATATTATAAGGTACAAATGGGCCCTGTGGGCGAATAACAATATGTGCCAGGTCTTGACCTAGGGCACAACTGGCTGGCAACCTCTCGGCCTGCCTAGCTTTGGCCAGTAGGTTCTTGACCTATCTAGCTCTGGCGTCTGGCCGGTAGGCTCCTCACCTACCCAGCTCTGGCGTTCGTGACATGGGTGTTATAGGTTATATAGGGGGTTAGTGGGTTGTTGTAAGTAAAGGCGTTAGTCTCGCTATTCTATGCATTGGGGTCAGTTTTATATATGAGGGTTAGTCCTATAGTTGGTGGATGTTGTTAGGTATATTATATATATGTTAGTTTATGGG
>NC_134784.1:45572835-45577835 GCF_046742065.1 Oratosquilla oratoria | reverse complement strand
ATTGGGTGAGACACAAGAATAAACTTAATCTAGGTTTACAATAATTTGGGTATGGAGGTTGAAAGGTTTTGGAAGGTGTTACTTCATGCAAGAGAATTTGGTTAATACCACAAGTATAAAGAGAATGATTAAGAGGGAAAGGGCTGTGGAGTTATATGGAAGAATCCTATGATGTAAGTCGAGTGAGTCCATGTCAAAAGTAGTCGATGTTTAAGGTGGGTAATTAATTATGTATTTACTTTTGGAGGATGAAGGTTATGGCTCAGTGAATGAGGATATGTTTATCTGACTCTCGCTAAGGTTATATTGGTCGGAAGGAAGTAGAGAAGTTTCAATAGATATGCGGAAAAGAGTTCTTATTGGAAATGGGCCATTTTAACCTCCACTGGTAGATACATGACGTCCTGCATCTTCAGGGGCGAGAGCTAGAGGGCATGTTTAATTGCGTCGACGCAGAGTCATGGGATGAGACTTGCGTTTTGGTGATTGGTGTGTGTCTGTGATAGGTGGGTTGTGGATGGGAGGTGAGATTGGGTCGAGGTTCAGTTTGACCTTTCTCAACTTCTCTCCATGTATGGTGAAGGTGGTGTGATCGGAAGGATCTGTTAGTAGGAAAACATTGTTAGGGTGTGAACTTGTGACTGTGAAGTGGCCTAGGAATTTGGGTTTGAGTTTGTTTGTTCTACTTGAGTCTTTTACCATGACTGAGTCGCCAGGTGCTATGTCAAGTGGAATTGACCGTTTGTGTTGTTTTGTCTTTGTCTTCTCCTGGGCTTCTTTCAGGTTTGCTCTAACTTTTTTGTAAATGGTTTGCATACCTCTTTTGATGCAGTGTGCGAGGTTATCTAGGTTGTATAAGAGTGGGGGTGGTTGGTTGAATATTTGGTAGGGTAGGCGCATTGGTTTGCCGAAAATGATCTCATGTGGGGACATCTTTGTTGCGGAATTGACTGTGCTATTTATACTGGCTTGTACCTGTGGTAGCCAATCTTCCCAACTGTCCATGAGGTCATTGACCAATGGTCTGAGAATCTCTAGGACCTTGCGATTTGTTCGCTCAGTCAGACCGTTTCCCTGAGGGTGGTATGCAGTGGCAAATGTTTGGTCAATGTTGTAGAGGTGTGCTATTTCGCGCATCACCTCATTTTTGAATTCTGAGCCATTGTCAGATAACATTGTGTGTGGTATGTTGTATCTACAAAAGATATTGTTGACTAGGGTTTTGGCTACAGTCTCTGCTGTTTTGTCTTGGAGTGGTATTAAGATTGTGTATTTAGAGAAATAATCAACTGCTGTGAGTACATAATTGGAACCTTGATGGCTCGTTGGCATTTTCAGTAGGTCAATGCCAAGTGTTTCCCATGGCTCAGCAGGGAGTGGGATATCTTTTATGTTGATTTCCCTCAGGTTAGGGCCTCTGAATTGGTTGCAAGTTATACAAGAATCTATGTGTGTGGTTATATCTCTTTTCATGTTAGACCAGTAGTAAGTGTGTCTAGCAGTGTTTAGTGTCTTATCTCTGCCCGAGTGGCCTCCCATTGCACTGTCGTGCAATATGTGTAGGAGCTTGGGGACTAGGGCTCTGGGGATAACAGTAACCTCTCTTGTATTAATGGTTCTCCTTATGACTCCGTCGACCAGATTGAGTTCCTCAATAGGGACAGGTGGTCGGGAGTGTAAGGGGGTTTGTGAAATGAGATGCTGTTTTATTGGGGACCATATTGGGTCTCTGTCTGTTTCATATATGAGTTGTTGCATAGGTATGCATATGGTTTGGGTTATGGGGGTGATGTGGGTTTGTCTGCTTAGGCAATCTGCCACTACGTTAGCTTTCCCAGCTAAGTATACGATCATGGGATCGTAATCAAGGAGAGTTGTTTTCCATCTAGCAACTCTCCCATGTAAGTCTTTGGAGTTAAAAAGATAGACTAGGGGTTGGTGGTCTGTTAGTATGGTAATCTTGTAGCCTAAAATGAGGTATTTAAAGTGTTTTAGTGCCCATATGATTGCAAGTCCTTCTTTGTGTGTAGTTGAGTAGTTACTTTCAGCTTTATTTAGGACTCTACTTGCGTAGGCTATGGGGTGTTCTTTGCCATTGTCATCTTTCTGTTGTAGGACTGCGCCTATTCCTTTAGAGGAGGCGTCTGTGTAAAGAAAGAATTCTTTCTTCATGTCAGGGAAAACTAGTACAGGGGCTGTGGTGAGTGTGTGTTTGAGAGTGTCGAAACTTTGCTGTTCTGTTTCTGACCATTGAAATGGCTCGCCTTTCCTTGTGAATTTGGTCAGAGGGGAAGCAATATCAGCAAAGTTTCGGATAAAGTGTCTGTAGTAGGAGGCTAACCCTATGAAACTTCGTGTTTCATTTGCGTTTCTGGGGGGTGGGAAATTGTTTATTGTATCTATTTTATCTGTGGTTGTGTGAATCCCTTTTGCATCCACTTTATGGCCTAGGAAGATGAGTTCCTTCATGAGGAATCTACATTTCCTTAATTGAATCTTTAACCCCGTATTTTTGAGACATTTGATGACAATCTCTAAAGTGTTAAGGTGGTCTCTTTCTGTGGGACTATATATAATGAGGTCGTCTAAATAGACGAATAATGAGACTCCTATCATGTCACTGAAAATGCGGGTCATCAACCTTTGTTGGGTTGAGGGGGCATTCTTAAGGCCAAAGGGCATACGCTCAAAGTTGAAATGCCCTTTATCAGTGGAGAATGCAGTTACGGGTTTTGATTCCTCTGTTAGTTCGACCTGCCAGAAGGCTGACTTGAGGTCTATTGTGGAAAAAACAGAGTTCCCGTTGCCAATGCATTGTAGTACATCTTGCATGGCGGGGAGGGGGTGTGGGTCAGATTGAGTTAAGTTATTGATTTTCCTGAAGTCAACAACAGGGCGTAAGGTTCCGTCTTTCTTAGGGACCAAAAAGAGGGGACTGTTCCATGGGGAGTCTGAATGGGAAATTACGCCTTGGTGTATCATCTCTTGTACACTGTCATTGACTTGGGATTTCCTACTGTGAGGTATGCGGTAAGCGGGGGTGTATGAAGGGGGGGTGTTTGGGGGAATTTGGATGTGATGCTTGATTATATCACATTTGCCTAGTGATTCACCTTCTAAGGCGACAGCTGATCTATTCCTCTGTAGGAGAGCTAATAGCTCGTTATGAATTTCTCCGTCAGCTGATGTCGTGATTTGGTCTGGGGGGATAGGGGGAAGGGGTTGTGTTGGTCTTACTTGGTTGATGTGTTGCGGCAGTGGTTCCTGGATAGGGGAATTATGGAGATGGACTGCGCAAATGTTTGTATTCTTCCTGATTTTACGGTGTTGGTCTGACATGTTTGTTAACATAGCTAGTGTATGTTTATTTTCTGATATTGTGTCCCAGGAGGACTCAATGGCTATGTTGTTAAGCCTGGACGTGTCTGAGTCGATTATGACGTCCTGATGTTCGATTGCACCGGGTATGTATAGTGGGACTGTTATTGAATGTCTAGGGGGTATGATGACTGTGTTAGACATCAGAGCCTTTGAGGTGACATAAGGGGGTGGTCGGAAGGAATAGCTGTTAGTGGGATTGGGAGTATTGAAGGAAGGTAGACATGAGAGATGTTGTGTGTCTGAGTCGGGTGTCTCAGGAACTGTTGACTCATTATTTACATCTCGGAAGGAGATTTTGTTAGTCTCAAAGTCCATCTTAGTTTTCCAAATCCTTAATGAATTTAATCCTATTATACCTTGTTGATCAAGACTCCATTCATCAGCTATGTGGAAAGGTGTGAAACCTACTTTGGAATCGTTCACTTCTATGCTCAGATCAACCATGTCGTGAAGTGAAATGGTGCTCCCTTCTATTAGGAGTCCTTCCATATTGGAAAATTGAATTTGGGGTGGGTCTTTTAATGCTTCATACAGAGCTCTTGGGATGATGTTCAGGTTTGTTCCTGTATCAACCATCATGTCAACTTTAAGTTGATCTAGACTCACTTTTAGGGTGAGGTAGTTGTGTTGTGTATGAGATATTCCTATGGTGGTTTGGTGCGTGAGGCTGGTACACGTTCCCCCAATCGGTGGTGTTGGGTTGAGTGTGATGTGTGGGAGGGAGCTGTTTGTCGAGGGGTGTGTCGAGGGGTGGTGAATGGTTGGTTAGTTCTCTGATGAGGTTGTTGTTGTGTTTTCTGTAGGTAACACTCTTTGTTGGAGTGAGTTGATGTTTTGTGTAGGTTGCAGTATTTGATTGGATGTGTTGGTGTAGGTAGGAGTGGGTGTTTAAAGGGGGGTGGAACTTGTTTGCTTTGATTCTGAACTTGACACTGAGCATTTGTATGCGAGGTAGTGGCATGCACTGAGCAAGGGATGGGGTGGTGTTGTACCTGCGTGTGTTGTTTTTGCTGTGTCCAACACTGGGCATCGGTGTGGGAAATGGTTCCATGAACTGAGCAAGGGATAGGGTGGTGTTGTACCTGCGGGTATTGTTGTTGCTGTATGCAGTCTTTTGTGTTGTGACTGGTTGATGAATGGTAGGAGCACCACTTAGAAGGTTGTCCTTGATTGGTGGGAGGGGGCTGCTGTGAGTGAAGGCTATTTAGTCTGGGGAGATGGTTGGGGGTATCTAAAGATACATTGCAAGCATTCATGATATCTAAGATATAGGTATAAGCTAGAGGATTTCTAGTGTCTAGTTCCCTTTTGGAGGCTTCCTTTAAACACTTTGGAGGGAGTTGGGAGAGATAGGAAGCTATCTCAAGGAATGTTAGTAGGTGTTTTGTTGGCATTACATTTTGACCAAATTGGTCAGTGTGAGTCCAAGGAGAGTTATTCTCTAGGTCTTCTCTGACCTCTTTAATTCCGTTTGCTACGAAATCCATAATGTTAGTAACGGAATGTGGTTGGACTCTAGTGTTATTGAGGAAAGTGATGAGGAAGGAAATATTATTTGCTTGTTTGTTATGAAAGACCTTAAGAAGGTGGCGTTTATATTCCTGATATGTGATTCCACA
>NC_134784.1:45557835-45565335 GCF_046742065.1 Oratosquilla oratoria | reverse complement strand
AACTTTTGAACTCGGGTAGCCAATAAATGTGTAATCACCGATAGGCACTGAGGATCACACTCGAGCCGGTGTACTAGTGATTCGCATTTGAAGCTAAATACCCCACAAAATCACACAAAGCAACCCTAATAACGATAAAGGGATGAATCTAGATTCACAGCATTATTTTTTATCTTGATTCTAATGTTAACATAGCTTAGAGTTACTAGAGTTAATCGCATTATCATCACCTACGATGGTAGTGATTACTATGATTACTACATTAATCTTTAAGCTATATTATTACAATTGTATGCATAAACCAATATTATTTTAGCATTATAAACTCTCGATTCTTTTACCATTGTTTCTCTAAGCCAAATGCTTCAGGGATTTCATTAAGATATCTTTCAGATAGAAAGAATTTCTTGATGATGAAAAATGTCGTTTGTTACAATTCGTAATAAAGAGCTTAGATACGGCTTTTCTTTAGAATACAATATATGAAAAATTTCATATCTGGGATGCATGCTATTTGAGCAAAAACCTTTTATGGGCATAGATGACTTTACACGTATTACTGAATTACTGTTTGTCTGCGAAAGCTAAAGTGAACCACATGTTTAACTTCTTTGACAAATGATAAATCAGCTTTTATTCTTGCAACTAGAGTAGATGGCCGCCAGGGTGCAGTTGCAGAAAGTAATTAATCAAAGCAATGGCCACTTAGGTCCATCTGTAGCAGACATCAAATACACGAAGCAATATGGTTTGCACTAGACAAGGGTAACAATATAACCCTTAACGATAATGCATTTTACTCTTTCATAATAACCTATATTTATATGCTTTTGTTCGGTTGAGGGGATGGACTCAAGCAAAACAAGATCTCGATTGGAAGGGATGGAAGCCATTCATATTCGAGTCTAATGCTTCAGTTGTAGGAACCATCAAGGTGCTAAGCCTGCATAAATACTGCCATAAGCCATTAGTTTTTTAAGTATAAAAGAAACTAAGTAATAAAAGATAAATAAGTTTTTATACTTTGAAAATAGCGTCAACTTTATTCATAGGCAATAGTGTTTTGCAATAAAGTGAGCTGCTTTTATGACAAAAACAAATAATTTTTCTTTCACTAAGGTATACTGAAACGCATACAAAAATACGAGTACGCACGGATGGAAAAATAAACATGAAAACATGAGCACACTTATGTACTAGGGCACATGAATGCACGAATGCATACTAATGAACATCGACGAACTACGCACACGAATCCGTGAACCAAAACGAAAACATACACAGACTTTAATACATGAACACAATGAATGCACGAATACTTACAAGATCACAAACATGTATGAATAGTCTAACACGAATGCATGAGCACCCTTGTTCATGAAAGTAGCAAAGTAATGAACATACAAGAATATGCGAAAACGTAGGAATTCTCAGTCAAGTTCGTGAACAAAGACAAATGTATTGCCACACACACAAATGCGCAGAAACTGCCTAATGAACAGAAACACTCTGATACATCACCACACACGAATGCATAGGATTCGAATGGATATATAGGCTCGAATTCATAGCCACACCAATGTACATGATTAAAGTTGGCTAAGAAAGCAATATCGAATTCATCAGTATGCGAACACAGACGTAAGCGCCAATCCATGAGCACATGTGAATATATGAATGAGCACGCATATATGCAACCCTGCATGAGAGTACGTGATTATACACGCGAAAACACAAACACGCTCGTTTGTATACGCTTACGCAGGCGAATGCACAATCATGCAAACACTGTTAATTTTGGTATCGAAAAAATTAGACATGCAGCCATGGTGTGTGTGTGTGCGTGTGTATGTGTGTGTATGTGTGTGTGTATGTGTGTGTGTGTACGTGTGCGTGCGTGTGTGTGTGTGTGTATGTGTGTGTATGTGTGTGCGTGTATGTGCGTCTGTGTGTGTATGTGTGTGTATGTGTGTGTGTGTGTGTGTGTGTGTATGTGTGTGTGTGTATGTGTGTGTGTGTGTGTGTGTGTGTGTGTGTGTGTGCGTGTGAGTGTGTGTGTGTGTGTGTGTTTCACCTCCCTTGTAGTCACTGTCACCACCACTGTCAGACCTCCTCCTCTATTCTGTTAGTAGTCACTTAATTTCCCCTCACGTCTTTTCTTATAAATTTTCCAGTACTTTTTAAGCAGTAGGCCCCATGCCTAGTTTCCTTTAGTCTCACTAGTTTCCAAGTTCATTAGGCCCCATGCCTAGTTCTTGTCATGTACTTCAAATCAGTCCTGGGGTAAAGAAATTGGTACTTTTCTTCTTTCACTGTAATTTCACAGTCTTGGTACACTCAGGATCTCTCTCTCTCGTCTACTCCCACCCTCTCTCGAGATCCCCGTATCCTACGCTAAGCTACCTTCGTCTGACGTCACTAATTTTTCTAATCCAATCTCCTCTGACTTCTCAAATAAATGTCACTCCTTATGGGCGTGACTTTGAATTCATGCACCAATAGTTTTTTTCCTCCTTCTCCACCTTTTCTCCAATCCGGAAAGCCGTTACAATGTCACTAGCAATATTGTTTACCTCAGCATTGTCAAACGAAAAATAAATTTGCGCTTACAGAGTTTTGATTACATCAGCGATTATAAAACATTCACCACCGTCGGTGTGTTTACATAGACAGAACGACGCCTTGAACGACGCCTTCCAATCTTTGTTTAATAACAACAGTAGGCGTCGAATCTTGACTTGTTGACTCAGCGTGTATTTCACCTGATTACCATTCGTACAACTACCGGCCTCTTACAGGGCTCGGCATCTACCGTTGGTCGTCCCGACCAATTTCTTATTTCCCTCATACAGGGCTTGCTAATATATTTCTAGAATAAGCTAATCCACCCTTGCGTAATTGTTATCAAGAAATAAGCTACCCTCCAAAATACATCATTCATGCAATAAATTGGGAATAATACATAAACATAATACCTATAAATGTGAATAACATGCATGTCAATATATAAGGCACTAAAATCGTACATATAAATTAATTAAGCGGTTACATGGTTGATTTGCCTTGACAGAGCCAATCTCCGGAATACAACAAAGGCAATCAGTGCTGCCACTAACACTGAAAGCAAAGGTATGATAAGGATTGGTAGTATATGTAAATAATTTGAGGGAGGTCTTGACAATGGTCTTCTCTTAATTTTGAAGGGAGGAGAGTTTTCAGGCAATGTGAAGTTGAAGGTTGAAATATAGGTGTCATCAGTTAAATGCATTGTATTAAGGGTATTAGAAATGGTGGAAATAGTGTCTGCATGCAATTCGCAGTTATCTTGAATAGAGACTAAACCTTCAACCAAATCCAATTTAGGACTCAACCCGGGACAATTGATTGAAACCTTTGTCTTGTTAGGGAAAAACAAGTAATGAGATCCTTGTATGTTACAATGAAGGATTTGGTCTACCAAAATTCGTTGGTAATGACAATTGTTCATAACAGACACATTCCTAACCAGAGAAGCTTCACATGAATTTTTCAAAGCTTCACGGAACACAAAAAGGGGAGCATTACAAAGGTAAAGATTCCTATTAAATTTTTTACACTCCTTCAATTTGTCATTAGAGATCCTGCTCTCCTTCAGATTGTCTACAGAAAGGATATAATTGATTGGGTCCACAACTGGAATATCTACTTCATAAAATGAACCATTTACCTTCAATGGGAAGGGTTTCAATTTGAATAAGTTAAATCTTAGGTTGGAAGACAACGGGATTTCAATAATAACTGAAGTAACATTAAGGTAGGAGTTTAGCAATGGATAATATAGTGCTACATTAGCTTCTTCAAAGAAAGGTTCAAAGTTCCAATCCTTCTTTGCTGACTTAATTACCTTTATAAGTTGAGGTATTGGAAGGAGAGAAGAAGTTACTTGACCCGAATTTGCCATAACTAAATCTTGTACAAAAGATTCCAACTGAACTTGCATCTCAGATAATTTCAAATGCATAGTATTGAGTAGCAAGAAAAGTTGCATTGTATTCTCTTGTTCACGTTGTTTCAAACTGAGATTCTCTAAATTATCTGAAATATCAGAGATAATTTCCTCAATGTTTTTTATGCTTGTTTGTAATTCATCAATTTTTTCAACTTTCTCCTTTAATGTATTTATGGAAAATTTCAAGTCAGCAAGGAAGGCAAAATTAGCAATACCTAATCCAGCAAGAGCTCCTAAAGCCACTACTATTGCACTTCTCTTTTGTTTAGTGCTTTTGAAAATGGACCTTATGATGTGCAATTTATCCTCTATTTCTTTTATTTTGGTTTCAAGTTTACCCTTAGTATATTTATTTGAAATGTTCTGTTTTAACTCTTTTAAATTGAGATTAATAGAGTCCACATTTTCTTTAATTTTGGTTACATTTTTATAATCAAGAACTACTCTTACTACCTTATCTACCAAGATTAGGTTACCTTGATGATGTACCAATGCTCCAGGACGAATCGGATTCCAGTCCATGGCACTCACTATACTTAATATAATAATTATTGCAGCCCTCATCTTTAAAATACATCAAGATTAATATTCAACTCAGCAAGAATACAGTCAAAGTTTTCCTTATACTCTTCAGTGTTGTCAACATTGATACAAAGAGTATTACTATAATTATCTTCATAGATCTGCAAGCTAATTTTCCTATGTCATCTAAATGTCCTATCAATTCTTCTCTTGATTATAAATGTTAAAGTCTAAATTTGTTCCCACCTGCAGAATCAATTACCCTATATGGACCAGTGTACCTTGGTGAAAGTTTATTATTGGGTGAAGTTAGTTTGACCATTACTAAATCTCTAATTTTCAATTCTAGTTTATGAGCTATTTTGTGTTGTTCCTTCATCTCTTGTGAATAGACCTGCATATGTTTCCTCCTAACTCTTTGGGCTTCTGCTCTGCAGTCAACATTTCATATGGTAGAGTTTTGTCCTCCCCAAAAATTATAAAATGAGGTGTATCACCAGTTGCTACATTAATTTGATTGTTCAGGGTACACTTAACACAAGGAATCCAAGTATCCCAAGTTACACTATGAGGACTTATTAGGGTTCTAAGACATATAATTATCTTTTTGTTTAATCTTTCTATTACCCCGTTACCTTTGGGATGATTCACGAGTATATTGACTTTCTTGATGTGGAATACATTTAATAGATTTTCCAAAATGTTGTTATTAAATTCAGTCCCATTATCTGAAACTAAGATGTTAGGTGTAGTAAAATTACAGATTATCTGATCATAGATTACGGAAGCAATAGTTTCAGCTTTCTTATTGATTATGGGTTGTAATATACAGAATCTTCAAAAATAATCAATAGCAACAAATAGGTATTTAAAGCCGTTCTCGGACATAGGTAATTCTAATGTATCAATGTGAACTCTTTCCCAAGGTTTCTGTGGAATGGGATAGGTGAGTATAGGAGCAGGTTTTGGTGTATTTCCCTTCACCTTTACACACTTTACACACTTTTCTATATAATCATATACAGATTTCTTCATACCTGGCCAAAAGTATTTAAGTTGTGCTTGTCTATAAGTTTTATCCTTTCCAGGATGTGAACTACAATCACTATCATGAAGTAACTTTAATATCTCATTTACAAGAGCTTGTGGTATAACCAACTGATTTACTTGACCTCTAGAAATATCTTTCCCTAAAACTTTCCAAAGAATATATTACTGCTAAAGTTTCTCTTTCTGTTACAGAGTAGTTTCTCTCCGCACTATTGCAAAGTCTTGATGTGTGAGCTATGGTTTTCAAAATTCCATTTCTCTCTTCCATGAGTATGCCTCCTAATCCTATGTCAGACGCATCAGTACAAAGAATGAATTCTTTTTCATAGTCGGGAAAAATTAAAATAGGTGAACTCATGAGTTTCTCTTTCAACTTGTCAAAAGCTTGCTGTTGTGCAGGTCCCCATATGAACTTTGAGTCCTTTCTTAACAATGAACTTAGTGGATTAGCAATGTCAGCATAACTTTGAATGAATTTTCTATAATATCCTGTTAATCCCAAAAAGCTCCTAACCTTGTCTACATTGGTCGGAACTGGAAAATTCTTGACAGCGTCAACCTTTGAATTTACTGTACTAAGTCCGTGTCTGTCTATCTTATGTCCTAAGTAAATGACACTGTCTTGCAAAAACTTACAATTTTCAAGTTTTACTTTTAACCCTGCTTCTCCTAGTCTTGAGAATATCAAATCTAATTTCTTAAAGTGCTCCACTGCAGTCTGAGAAACTATTAAAATGTCATCTAGAAATACACTGGCAGTGTTTCCTAACAATCCATCTAGAATAGTATTCATTAATCTCATGTAAGTTAATGGACTATTACATAACCCAAATGGCATTCTCTTGAACTCATAATGTCCTGTTGTAGTAGAAAATGCTGTAAACTCTCTTGAATCTTCATGCAACTCTATTTGCCAAAAAGCGGATTTGATATCTATAGTACTAAAATATCTATTCTCAGTTTCCAAACTTCTCAAAATGTCACCGATAATGGGTAATTGTAACCTATCACGAATGGTGTGCTTATTCAATTCTCTGTAATCAATAACTGGGCGCATAGTTCCATCAGACTTTGGTACTAAGATCAACGGAAAAATCCACTCACTTTTACTATGTTCAATAATATCCTGTGATAACATTTCAGTGATGAGTTTATCTACTACAGCTAATTTAGAGTGAGGAACTCTGTAGGCTGGTATGTAGATAGGTTGTGTTCCTGGTTTTAACTTAATGTGATGTTTTAAAACAGTTGTTTTGCCTAAGGCGTCCCCCGGCAAAGCAATTGCTTTTTTGTGTTTCACCAGCAAAGCAAATAAAGCTTCATCCAACTCAGGGCAATTAGTTGATTGTAATAATTCTTTATATCTATTTCTTAAGTCTATTCCTTCTTGAACTGAAAAAATTGATGAAGTTGGTAATTCCATCTTCTCACTAGTCTCATTTAAGATCTTAATAGGTTAAGTACACACCTGAATACATCCTATTTGTGTACCTTTCTTTAAAACTATCTCTTTATTCATATTATTAATTACTAATACTTCTACTCTGTTCTTATTTGTCTTATAAATCCCTGAGTCCCACTTCAATCCTTTAATTTTAACTGATTCTGGGACTGTAATTATTTCAGAGTCTACATTGATTCCTTTCAAACACACTTCAACCTTATTAATTGACATGGGATGTAACAATGTCGACCTTGTTACTCCGCAATCTGCAATTCTCAAGGCTTCTGTGGTTGATAATTTAGTAATCTCTGGGATTTCCTGAACTTCTGAGTTGGGTTCACAAATTGTTTTACCTTCTGTAGGGTTGGACCGCTCGGTCACGCTATCTAAGATAGAAATGTTATCAAAGGATTCATTGATTCCTGTCACTGGTCTTAAGTCTGGTTGATTTAAGAATGGAATTAACTGTGACTTCACTAAAATTCCTAAGTCCGCA
>NC_134784.1:45545335-45552835 GCF_046742065.1 Oratosquilla oratoria | reverse complement strand
TACCCTAACCATATTTTTTAGAGTTTGACAAACTCCTGTTTCATTTAAATGAAGCCTATTTTGCATTACTCCATATATTTGTTATTTCATTTCCAGTAATAAATAGTTCTGTCTTAACCATATTCACCTCTTTTCCTTATTCTTTGCTTTTTCATTAGTCTTCCTATACTTCAATTTTATTCCCTTTTTTTCATGAGAAATACTTTCCCGCCTTTGCTCCACACGAAATGTCTTATTGTAAAACACTTTATTTTCAGTTTTCTCCTCCTGGTTATATTAACCTACATGATAAATTTTCATATTTGCTATCCAGAAACCATGCACATACAGATTTCATTCACGCTATGGACACCTGAATGGGCGGAATCCAGGCTGATGAGCTTTTCATTTGTTCGAGACGTACTTCAGGCCAGAGTCCGCCCTCTCAGCCGCATCGACAGCTTTTGTTTAGCAGAAACGGAATCCATCCAACACGCCAATGTGTTAAAGGAGTTAATGTACATGTTATCATGCACGATATAATAATATGCCCGTTTATTCTGTCATGCTTCAAGTTACCTACATTTCATCCAACCCACATCCTCGTGCTGGTATGCCCACCTACATCTTTTACATGACTACATATTTCCTCCCTCTGCCTACCCAGCTCGACCTCACCCTTTTATTTGCTCTCACCTCGGGCTCCTTCGCACTCCGCTGGTCCTTGCGGCCACATGCATTCAGCGACCAGTCTGTTTGCTTTACATTTACGAAACCAGACGGGCGACGATTCTTTTTCCACCAACAAAAGATGGCTCATTTTATTTTTCTTGAATGTGTATATTTTATATTACTGTATATGACTTCAAATGCACCACCTGCATTATTCTGAGTTCAATGGTTAGGTGACTGTATATTATAAGGAAGTAGTTTGTCCTTTGCCGAATATGGTAATCTCCTCCAAAACTTCGTCATCTTCAATACATTTTACATGCCGTATGCTTAACGCTTGACAGCATACCATCTCTCTGAAATCCTTATATTTGAGTCATAGAACTCGTGTATATACAGAGATAATGTGTTTACAATATATACTGACTGATCTCCAACCAAAATACACATGCAGATCAATATGTTTCTCCCATCCCCTACCTATCTAGATCTCGCACTTTTATATGCTCTCATCTTGGGCTCCTCTGCACTCCACTGGTTCTTGTGGGCACATACATATAACGACCAGTCTGTTTGCTTTGCATTTACGAAATCAGACGGGCAACGATTCTTTTCCCATTAACAAAAAAATCTCAATATATTTTTCCCTTAATGGATATGTTTTATGTTACTGCATATGATTTCACTATACACTTTCCGTTTTATTCGCAATACAATTTTTTTTTTCATAATTAAAAGGAACTGATTTTTTTTAATTGAATATGGTAATATATTCTTCAAAATATGTCTCATTGTTTTATTTTCTCTTTAATGCATACGTTTTATATTACTGCGTATGTTTTCACTGTGCACTTTCTTTTATTTTGGGTGTAATGGCTTTATGTTTTCATAATTACAAGGGACTGTTTTTCTTAATCAAATATGGTAATCATTTTTTAAGAAATTTTTACCTTCAATATATTTCACATCTCATATGCTTACCACTTGACAGCTCACCATTCCATTGAAATTCTGATAGTTGGCTGATAGAACTCATATAGCTAGAAAGAATGTTGCATTTGTAATATATACTAACAAGCTTCTAATCAAAATGCTTATACATATCAATATGCTATATAGAAATTAGTATTGTAAAAGTAAACAAAACGAATTATCCTGAATACTTTTATACCATGGTACTGGCCAAGCAGCTTAGAATACTAACGAGAGCTCAGAAATAAAGATGGTTCGAGGCTGCAAAGCGGTAGACAAGTTCGTAGTAAAGACTACATTGAAATTCCGATGCATGAGAAGAGGAGTTTTGTGACGTTAAGCCAAACTATTATTTTATTCGATTATTTGACAACATTTACATTGTTTTTGTGCTACCACTCACGTAGGTTTACAAAAAAAAAATAATAATAATAATAATAATAATAAAATCCTATTTCTCTACAAAAGATCACGCTTTCAAAGAAAAAGTTGCCAAAGGAAAAGAATGACAAAAGTAAGACAAAAGTTCTATACTTGTTACTTCAGTTACAAGAAAGTGTATCGACAAAATTTCAAAATATGGGAAAGAGGAACAAATGGAGAAAGGCAGTAACCATTTTAACCTAATAATACAAAACTCAGAGCAAGAAATACTTACATGACCTAGCACTGCTGAATTATAACTATCACATACCACTTCACTAAAATTATTTCAGTCAGTCATATTGTGTAAAACCAAAAAGAGGAAGAGGTTAAAGCTGGTTAGACTTAAAAAACAACAACTGAATACTCAAACGAACAGTTCAATGATTTTCTGAGTTTGTAGCGAGGAAAAAAATAGCAGTTATTGAAAGGAAAAAGGAATTCAAATGAAATAAATACTTACTATAATAAGAACTGTAAGGAAACTAGAGAAGCAAAAAGTATGGTTTCAAATAGCTATACTAGACGTAAAAGTGATTAAAGATACAAACAAGCAAATAACATATATAAAGATGCAGAATATATAAATAAGACTCTTTGAAAGGAAGGCCGTTTCGGAGAAAAGTGTATCGACAAAATTTCAAAATATGGGAAAGAGGAACAAATGGAGAAAGGCAGTAACCATTTTAACCTAATAATACAAAACTCAGAGCAAGAAATACTTACATGACCTAGCACTGCTGAATTATAACTATCACATACCACTTCACTAAAATTATTTCAGTCAGTTATATTGTGTAAAACCAAAAAGAGGAAGAGGTTAAAGCTGGTTAGACTTAAAAAACAACAACTGAATACTCAAACGAACAGTTCAATGATTTTCTGAGTTTGTAGCGAGGAAAAAAATAGCAGTTATTGAAAGGAAAAAGGAATTCAAATGAAATAAATACTTACTATAATAAGAACTGTAAGGAAACTAGAGAAGTAAAAAGTATGGTTTCAAATAGCTATACTAGACGTAAAAGTGATTAAAGATACAAACAAGCAAATAACATATATAAAGATGCAGAATATATAAATAAGACTCTTTGAAAGGAAGGCTGTTTCGGAGAAATAAAAAGTTTATAGTTGCATCAAAACAGATTTGACACACCTTCCATTTTGATACCTGTTTCTCTCTACTCTGCTTGGGTAGGAGGCAACGAAGAGAGATACACAGCCTCTATAGCAAGGTCCGACAGCAGGGACTAGTTTACCCCCACAGCTTCATTATACAGCATACTTACGCCTTATTCAATAAGACTTTCAGAGTTAGTTCGATGGACATCTCACGTCACCCTTTCAGCTATTCACTACTTTTCTCAATTTACTTGTATATTTTGCATTCTCTCTTCCTTGCTACAAAGACATTATTCGTGCATCCGAGGCCTTCCTTGCGCCATCTATTCAATAATTGTTGATAATCTCTCAAAGCCCCTTAGTCTTATTTTGCTTCCCAGACTTTTTTTTTTCTATTTCTTACTACACTCTTTTTTCAAATAGTCAAACCATTTCGACATTCTTTTACCTATTTTATCTGACAGACTTCTTTTAATTTCCGAACTCTGTCTGAGTTCTACGTTACTTACTATCCATTCATGTTCCTCCTATCATATTTTTTATACTCTTATCTCAAATATATTTAGGAATTTCTCTTCTACCTCCATTAAGCTATAAATTTAATGCCGTTGGTAAAATTACTCCTTTATACAACTATCTCTTTGTATTTATCCTCATATGACTATTTTCTATAACTCTACTCATTCTACCCAGACAACTGGCTCACTTCCCATGTACCTCTAGCCACACCAAAGAACTCCAAATTACTGTGCAGCTCTCTCGCGTTTACCTCCCTCACCAATACGTGTGGTTTGAACAATCATGTCACCTTCATAAAACCCCGAATCTCACACATACCTTACTACTTATAAAAAAGGAGAGAGAGAAGACTTTGTCTATCCCAGGTAGAAGCGAAACAACAACCTTTCTAATTTTTCTCGGCCTATCATGCGGTTGTGGGTTTAATCATATAATTAAGACTATGTTAATCATATGTGTCTCGGTGGATACTATGTTGAATTCATGAGCAAGTGGTCGTGAGTTCGTTTCCCGTGCTTCTTGAGCTGGTTTCCGAGTCCCCTACCCAGGCGGGAAGGTGACTCAAACAAATTAGTATCGAAATTAAGATATTTTGCACAGAAGAACAAGGAACAGGGAAGATTTGATATTTTTTTTATTTTAATCAGTATATCTACTGGCATTGACAGCAGCTGGCCTTGTCCGTCAGAAAGAACGAGGCTGATTCAGAGAACAAGGCAATACTTTCAAAGGTCCAAGGACAAATACAGGAATCGTGGTCAACCAAGTTGCTTACACGTATATAAGTCCTCATCAATTCACCACTCTTCAGTGGCTATTTTTACACAAGCGATTCCATACCACATGTGCATCATTATGCACCTTCGTACAGGTAAATATCACACAGACGCACGGTATGTACGTATATCTAGAGTGAGAAACCTGGTCTCATGTAAACCAGTTTCTAGTGTTTCCTAGT
Organism: Oratosquilla oratoria; assembly: GCF_046742065.1. Classification (NCBI taxonomy): domain Eukaryota; kingdom Metazoa; phylum Arthropoda; class Malacostraca; order Stomatopoda; family Squillidae; genus Oratosquilla; species Oratosquilla oratoria. The sequence continues at coordinate 45,548,193 of NC_134784.1, read as the reverse complement.
GAAAAACTACTGACAAGTTAGTTCATCTGGTTGGCATGCTTCTCCGGTCGAACCGGAAGTAAATATTCAGGAATACAAGAAATGCCTCAAATATAGAATTAACACTTACAAAAAATGGAAATCTTAAAACTTCACGTAGAAGAAAAGGGTGATTTAGCGTGGAAGACTAATATTTGGTAAACTCTCAGAGTAGGTCTCGTGTATACATTAAATCTGGACCTGGAAGAGAGATCGAGTGAAGTGAGTGAGATGGTGTGGTAGAATGTGAAATTTAGATTGACGTCACGATGCCTATAATCTTTACTTTATTCAATTGGACGACGTAAGCTTATACTAATATGTAGAATATTTACGTATTTTCTCTATAAGTCAAACTTTCAGTTGATAACTGCGCTTCAATGAAATCATGCTAATTTCTTTCTCGGTAACCCGTAGATTTTTGGTGTGTACACCTGTTCAGAATTTGATATTCTCTACAGTTAAAAAATTGCAATTGTTACCTATAATCTGATTATCTTCCCTGTTTCGGAGGTAAACCTTTTGAATTTCTAGATATATCTAGTCCTTATCTAAACATTAAGAATATTAATTCCCCCAATTCTACATTTCCGTTTTCCAATATTTTCAATCAGAATTCTTTGATCATATTTGTTGAATTATGCTAACGGCCACGTCTATCCCTGACTTCCTTTGCTACAACAATTTCTACTACGTGCCCCGCTATTTGCATGACCTTCAAACGGGGTTTGATAAAACATTTTACATTCTGAGGCAATATTGTATTTAGATGTTTCCAAGAGTTCGTTATCTTCAATAGGTAAAGTGTTAAATCCCCTTAACAGTATACTCTATTAATCTGCTCCTGGAAGTATCTCACCAAACCAACCACTATTTTTTAATATGTTTTTTTCATGTTTTATACGATAAGTGATATCCATTAACGTTATTGGAAGACAACATATGTATCAAGTAGTATTCCTTGGTAGTACAATATATCTTAAGGTATTTTTCATCGGCACATAGGCCTTTGTAGATATCCGCCACCAATTTTAAAGTGCACGATAATCTCACCTCAATCCTTGCCTTTCCATCATCCTTTATTATGCATTAACTATTATCTCATATGATTATTCAAATAAATGCTCTTGTCCTATTTTTCTTTTCTTTTCCATAATTGTCCTTTACCTATGTATATGCACTTTCCGAACTTTCCCCTCCTCTATGTTGCTCTCCGTACCTTTTTCTATCTTTCCCACCTACACTCCGTTACGTACTTTAATCCCTGCCTCAGACACCCTTCTTCATGCCTCCAGTTCTCCTTTCCCCAAACGTTTACCAAATACAACTGTGTTCCGCACTTCCTTTACCTTTTCTGTGTCGAAATTATTCTGCTTTTCCTTTGCTCTTGTGTTATGCACCTCCGGCCCCAACTTCTCCCTCGCCTAGCTCACTTTCCTATTCTCTCAGCTCGCCTCCTGGTCCCGACACTCTTGAAGCACTCTCCCCTACTATACTACACTTCTCCCCCTCTTCACTCCCCCTTCCTTCCCCTTAAGCCGAAGTTTTCTTTCTCTTCTCGTTGCTGGTCTCAAAGCTCTCCTATTTTCCATTCCTACATCACTGTTATTTTCCTCTCCTCGTTTCTCCCATTCTACGTTATACTTTATTATATATATTTTTCACCTCTGTGCCAATAACAGAAGTCGTTCTAAGATGAATAAGATACTAAAGCTAGATAATTTTAGCGTATGGAGAGTCCCTTTATATCTAAAGACCTATTAAAGGAAGTATGCCTGCATAGCCAGAAGCCTGGAGTTAATGGAACGTATAATGTAGAAGTAGAACGTACGAGAATCTTTCGAATTTTTTTTTAGTAGAAACAGACAAATTTTGGTAGACAAGTCATAAGATGAATGGGGGTAGCTAGGCTTACGTGTGGAAGGAATATTTTCAACAACGAAAGATTATTAGAAATATTGTAATAATTTCCAATATACAAAAACACAGGGTAAGAGAAGAAAATCATTAGATATAACTAACAAGATATGTGGCGAATGTAGGAATAAGTATGACAGATATATCACAAAATTACTTGGGTGAGGTGAATATCGTAGTATGAACAATGAAACGCAAATTAGAATGGGGAAATTTATGTGTGTAATATATAGAAAAAAAAATAGAAATAAGGAGTGATGAAGATTAAGCCATCAGGTGTGAGAAATATGCATGAGGGTAATGCATAAAGAAAAGTAAGAATTAAGGGATGGGCGATCAAACAGAATCCTGAGATTTACGAAGACCATTTGACATTAGGTGTGGTAACAAGATCAGATATACTTGAATATAGAAGGATAGAGTACACTTATTTAGGTGCTAATGATAGTAAAGATGATAAAAATCGTGATATTGATGATGAAGGTGATGATGGCGATTGTGGTGATGATGGTGGTGGTGATGGTGGAGGTAAGGGTGCTGGTGTTGGTGATGATGGTGGTGGTGATGGTGTTTATAATGGTGCTGATGATTATGAAAGTCTTGGTGGTCCCAGCATCGATGGTTATTATCATGGTGACAGTGGCGGTTCAAGTATTTGTGTTGGTGTTGATGGTAGTATTGATGACGTTGATAGCGTGGGAGAGTTGTTGTGGGTAGATACCGAAGGTAAAGTCGAGGACGAGAATAGATGGGATGAAAATGTGAAAAAATTCAGAGAAAAAACAAACGACTCTGGAAATAGACGTTTGTAGGGTGAAGAGAACACGGAAGGTTAAAGAAAGGATATTTGAAAAAGAAAATGTTTGTTTTGCATAACAAAATATGGAGATTGATGAATTTTTTTCTTATTTGATGTTTCATAG
>NC_134784.1:45527835-45532835 GCF_046742065.1 Oratosquilla oratoria | reverse complement strand
TATTAGATCACCTCGCCCTCTGTGTGTTTCCAGAGAGTGTAAGTTAAGGTTCCTAATCCTCTCTTCGTAAGGCAAATATCTGTGTCCATGTATCATTTTGGTCATTCTCTGTACTGATTCTAGTGAATTGATGTCCATTCTGTAGGACGGAGACCAAAACTGTACCGCATACTCAAAGATGGGTCTAGCTATCGCTAGATAGAATTTGATAATTACCTCTGCACTTCTATTCGATACCGTCCTAGTAATGAAACCTAATGCTCTGTCAACTTTATTCCAGGCGCTAATGCAGTGTTTCCTGGTTTTAAGTTCCGGACTACTAGAACTCCCAAGTCTCTCTCGCACTCAGTTTTCTCTAAAAGCGTGTTATCTAAGCTGTATCTATTTTCGGGATTGTGTAGCCCTACGTTTAACATGCTACACTTCGAGATATTGAAGTTCATTTGCCATTTCACCGACCATATGAACAATTTGTTAAGATCATCCTGCAGAATATCTGCGTCGTCTCCTGCCCTAATTAGGCGTTCTTTTTTAGTGTTGTCCACAATTTTACTAACATCACTATTTATCCCATCGTCTAAGTCGTTTATGTACATAATGAACAACAAGGGACCCAAAACTGAGCCCTGGGGGACCCCACTAGTAACATTGCCTCACTTAGATTTTACTCAATTTATGGTGACCCGCTGTTTTCTGCTACTAATCCAAGCTCTAATTCATTCTAACACTTTTCTTCTTAAGCCATGGGCTTTGATTTTATTTAGTAGTCTCTGGTGTGGCACCTTGTCGAACGCTTTGCTAAAGTCAAGGTAAATAATATCGTAATTATAATTTTTATCTGACGACTTATATACTTTAGTGTAAAAGGACAGAAGATTAGTCACACATGACTTACCCTTGGAGAAACCATGCTGTGAATCACAAATTAGATTATGTCTTTCGATGTGTTCTCTGAGTCTATTTACTATTGTTTATTCAAACATTTTTCCTATAACCGATGTCAAATTGATTGGCCTGTAGTTGCACATAGACGATCTATCTCCCTTCTTAAAAACAGGAACAACGTTTGCAATTCCAAGCAATAGGCACAAAACCAGTGTCTACCGATTTATTGAATATCTCATTTAACTGGTCGCAGATTTCAAATTTACACTCCTTAAGCATTCTCGGAAAATTTTCGTCTGGACCAGGGGATTTTGTAGCTTTAAGCCTTTCAATCTGCTTTACTACTTCTTCTTTACTAATGCTGATATTAGATAGACTAATTTCTTCGTCCCCACTGAAAATTGGATCGCAGTTAGGTACTTTATCTAACCTCTCATTAGTAAACACCGAGAGAAAATAATAGTTAAACTCCTCAATCAATTTTCCTCCGATTCTATCATGACATTTTCATCGTTTTTAATTCGTCCTATTCTATCTTTATTTTTTGTTCTATAGAGATGAAAGAAACCCTTTGGGTTGGACCTTGCTTGACTGGCAACCTTAATTTTATAATTACGTTTCGCTGTACGTGTATTCTTTTTAACCAGCTTTGAAATTTCGTTATATCTTGATCTAAGGTGTGTTTCCCCGTTTTTTTTTTTTTTTTTTTTTTTTTTTTTTTACGTAAACATTCCGATCTTATGTTTCAATCTGTCCGTCATCCATTTGAGAGTATTACTATTTTCCGTATTAACTTTAGGGGGATAAATGTATTTTGTACATTAATAATTAGATCAGTTTGATCGCTATACATTTCATCGAAATCGATGACCTGTCTGTTGAGCCCTCGCACCCAAGTGACATGACCCAAGGTATGCATATTACCCTCCGTGACCCCGACCCTTGGTCATGACCTGATATCCGGGCATGTACCTACACCTGACCGCGCCGTCAATGTCCATAACGTCCGTATGACATTTCATATTCAATTTCAAATAGGTTTTTATAATGTCAAAATTTGTCCTTCTGAATTCTGGTACTTAGACGTTATTCATAGTTTTTAATCCTTTCCAAATGATAATAAATCTTATATCATGATGATCGTTAGAGCCTAGACTATCTCCCACTTTTACGTTACTCATTAGGTGCTCATTATTAGATAAAAGTAAGTCCAGAATATTTTTTCCCTCGTAGGATCGGTAACCATTTGTTTTAGGAAATTATCCCGCACCACATCTAGGAATTTCTTAGTTTTTTGATCTATTAAAATTTCCCAGTCAATGTTTCTATAATTAAAATCTTCCATGATCACAACGTTTTTGTACTGGGACGCTCTGCAAATTTCATAAATCAGGAGATCAGTCTGCTCAATGCTGAGGTTAGGAGTTCTATACATGACGCCAATAATAACTTTCTTATTTTTGCCTATAATCTATACCCAAATAGATTCCGTACAGTTCTCTTCATTAATCGAATTGTTGATAATACAGTTGATTGTATTTTTAACGAAAAGTGCTACACCTCCCCCACTTCTGCCAACCCTATCCTTGTGAAAAAACTTATATCCTTCTATTTCGATTTCCGGAAGGAAATGTTTATCAGCCATGTTGATCCAGGATTAAGTGATAGCTATAATATCAAAATTCTCTACGCATGCTTTACTTTTCAGCAAATAAATTTTATTGTTTATGCTTCTGCTATTTGTGTAGTCAATTTTAAGTTTGTCTTCCCTCCACCTGCTTTGATGATTCTTTCCACAGTCCCTCTGTAAGTTGTTTCTATTGCCTAAACTATATTCCGATACTTTCCACCCTACTCCCACGTAATCTACCTGAAAAAAAAAAAGGATGCATACTTCTTGCTCAAGGGCTTTAGCAAGGAGCCGAAATCCTCTGGGCGACAAGTGCATCCCGTCCCTTGTATACAGATGATTCTTACCGTAAAAGCGGTTCCAGTTGTCGACAAATGCCCATCCATTGGCCTTACAAAGTTTTGCCAGCCTGCAATTCATTGCAATAGCCCTGTAATGCCATATGCGTCCAACTCTACGCCTCGGAAGAATTCCACATACAACAGGAACACCTCCCTTATTCCTAATCTTGCCTAGCACATCCCGGAACCGCGCAAACAATTTCTCACTACCTAACTTACCTATATAATTGCCCCCAGCCCTTAAGCAAACGACAGGGGCCTAACCTTCCCCTTCTAAACACTATTCAATCCTATCTCTAACATCTATCCCCGTGCCGGGGAAACACACCTGTGTCCTATGTTTCCTATCTTTATCACAGAAAGCCCTGTCTCACTTGATTGTCTCCTACAACCAAAATCTTACCTGTGGGCAGGGATCTAGCGTCTATAGAAGTTACTCTTTCTTCTAAAGTTTCCTTTTATTCCGACTATGGGTTCTTCGTGATTAGAATATATATATATATATATATATATATATATATATATATATATATATATGTATATGTATATATATATGTATATATATATATGTATATATATATTATATATATAAATGTGTATGTGTATGTGCGTGTGTGTGTATGTGTGACTGTATGTATGTGTGTGTGTGTGTGGTGTGTAAGTGTGTATGTGTGTGTGCGCGTGTGTGCGTGTGTGTGTGTGTGTGTGTGTGTGTGTGTGTGTGTGTGTGTGTGTGTGTGTGTGTGTGTGTGTGTGTGTGTGTGTGTGTGTGTGTGTGTGTGTGTGTGTGTGTGTGTGTGTGTGTGTGTGTGCTTCTATTTGTGTGTGCTTGTGCTTTCTCATAAAAAACCTTTTCCATTCCTACTACAGACTAGTACACACTGGAGTGTTTTTATCGTCAGGGTTAAGCAAGCTATTCTCTTAAATTTGGTTGGATTTGGTTGGATTTGGTTGGGCAGAATGTTTTCAATGTTTTCTACCCCACCATTACATTCACAGGATTTGTTGGTCTTTGCACCCCACGATTGTGTAATCTCTCGCCCTGATAACTCATTCTCGCTCTATTGAGGGTGCACCACTTTAGTCACACGTGCCACTAGGCAAAATTTTGTGGGATTTTGCACGACATAGTTTGATAGAAATTTTGTTTTCCCCTGTTACTATAGGCCTACCTTACATTTTTAGATAAATTGTATATGACAGGCTTTTAGCTGTGGAAAGAAATGCTCGGTTTTAGACAGCGAACTGGAACATTGTCGTGGAGTGACACAGATCCGTTTTTTTTTTTTTTTTTTTTGTGCTTTTCATAGGACCTCTGGGAAGTGATACCAGTAAGTCTATGAATAATGTTATTGAGCATTGGAAATATGTTTATAACTATTTACCAGGAGTCTACTCAGAACCCTTCAAGCTGTTCCCCAAAATGTCTTAACTGATCCACTCAAGTTCAGGTGGTGTAATTTTGGGTGAAGCTGAGTGCACATATGTTGTACATAATATCAGGAATCATATAAAATGTATGTTAAAATTCTATATAGGTTATTTTGGTAAACTGAAGTGTGTGAACTCTTACACGCACAGAAGTTCTGTTGCTTTGTTTATTTACCTTGGTTCTCACCAATCGATTTCATCAAAATAAGAAAACGCTTTACTTCACCAATGGTTAAAACCTATGCCATTAAATTTTTTTAGTGGGGATGAAAACTTATGCATTAAGGCAATTAATTTCAGATGTTATAAATTTCCTTAATACTCCCGAAAATTTGAAGTGTACTAATAAACTTAAAAGGAAACGTAAATTTTAATTATAATATCTACACAAAATTACATGGTAAGAGATGGAGTGGCATATAAGCAATGCAGACAACGAAGGCTCCTAATGGGACACGTGAGTTTCACCGAGCAAATAACATGATAATGATATATAATGTTTGATATCTTCCACACGGTTATTTACTTCTCTGGATTGGTGTCCTGGCTAATACCCTATTATTATGATCATTATAACTGGGGCACAGAAGGGTCCCGATCAGTCAAATCACCGGTTGGTCTCAACTTTGCCTATCTCTTTAAAATGATTCTTTATCATTAGTTCGAACAAAAATCTAACAAGAAAGTCACCGTACTGAAAGTGTTGAAAAGGA